>NC_061111.1:249377946-249378396 GCF_002878395.1 Capsicum annuum | reverse complement strand
ACCATTTTCAAGCAACTAAGTATCAAAACAAAACCACATTCAAAACACAAAATTCCCTTCAATGTCCCTAAGCTTAACCATTTTCAAGCAACTAAGTGTCAAAACAAAAAAATCATTTTTAAAGTCTCTACACTTAACCATTTTCAAGCAACTAAGTCTCAAAACAAAACCACATTCAAAACACAAAATTCCCTTCAACGACCCTAAACTTAACCATTTTCAAGCAACTATGTGTCAAAACAAAAAAAAAATCCTTTTTAAAGTCTCTACACTTAACCATTTTCAAGCAACTAAGTGTCAAAACAAAACCACATTCAAAACAAAAAAAATCTCCTTTAAAGTTCCTACACTTAACCATTTTCAAGCAACTAAGTGTCAAAACAAAAAAATCTCCTTTAAAGTCCCTACACTTAACCATTTTCAAGCAACTAAGTATCAAAACAAAACTAC
>NC_061111.1:249215733-249377846 GCF_002878395.1 Capsicum annuum | reverse complement strand
CAAAATTCCCTTCAACGTCCCTAAACTTAACCATTTTCAAGCAACTATGTGTCAAAACAAAAAAAATCCTTTTTAAAGTCCCTACACTTAACCATTTTCAAGCAACTAAGTGTCAAAACAAAACCACATTCAAAACAAAAAAAATCTCCTTTAAAGTTCCTACACTTAACCATTTTCAAGCAACTAAGTGTCAAAACAAAAAAATCTCCTTTAAAGTCCCTACACTTAACCATTTTCAAGCAACTAAGTATCAAAACAAAACTACATTCAAAACACAAAATTTCCTTCAAAGTCCCTACACTTAACCATTTTTAAGCAACTAAGTCTCAAAATAAAATCACATTCAAAACAAAAAATCTGCTTTAAAGTCCCTAAACTTAACCATTTTCAAGCAACTAAGTGTCAAAACAAAATAATCTCCTTTAAAGTCCCTACACTTAACCATTTTCAAGAAATTAAGTTTCAAAACAAAACCACATTCAAAAAAACAAAATTTCCTTCAACGTCCCTAAACTTAACCATTTTCAGGCAATTAAGTGTCAAAACAAAGCCACATTCAAAACAAAACAAAAAAACCTTTAAAGTTCCTACACTTAACCATTTTCAAGCAACTAAGTCTCAAAACAAAATCACATTCAAAACAAAAAAATTCTCACAGTACAAGCAACAAGCAACAACAAGATGTCAACAACAATGCTAGTGAATCCAACAAGGCCTCATACGGCTTCACTAGACTTTAATATGAACAATAACAAGAAGATAACAACAATGCTAGTGAATCAAACAAGGTCACGCACGGCTTCACTAGACTTCAATATGAAAAATAACAAGGTTTCATTATAACAAATTAGAGATATCATTATAACAAATTAGAGAGAAGTCAACTTACCTTAGCTTGGCCTAAATTAAATTGAAAGAGATAAGCGCTCACCGAAAAAATAGCAAAGTAATCCTTTTCTTGAATTCGGATTCTGTCAAACGGTAACATCAAATTCCATGCAACCCATTAGGCTAGTAGAATTAAAAAAACTTGATCATTACACAAAATAACAAAAATCTTGGCATCCTTATTTTCTCGTATTTTAGCTTAAAATCACCATACACAAACCACCAACATACTAAAACTACAATGGAGTATCAATAAAAATAAACCCTAAATTACTTGCTAGAATTGAAAGAAAATTACCAACTAAAATTATGTAATGAATCATAATAACTAAAATTGAATCTTCAACTAACTAAAAGGAAATTTCTTCAACTAAAATTGAATCTTGAACTATCTAAAAGGAAATTTCTTGAACTAGAATTTAATCTTGAACTAACTAAAACTAAATTTTCATTACTTTTTAAACTTTCAACTAACTAAAATTATGTAACGAAGCATAATAATTAGAACAAATATGAAAAATATATACTTTGAGCTAACTAAAATTAGTACCAAAGAAATTTTAGTTACTACCAAATATGAAAAATATATACTTTGAGCAAACTAAAATGCTTGCTTTAGGTGGTATCTAACAAGAAAAATAAAGAGTTAAAGTTTTTGGAACTTACCGGAGCTAGGGGCAGCGGAAATTGGCGGAAATGGGGTGGATTTGAGGATTTAAGGGTTTAGGGAAGTTGGGGATCGGGTAAACTGATTTTGTGGGGGGGGGGGGGGGGGGGTTGATTTAGATTTTTTTAATTAAAAGGGTTAAAACCAAATGGATCGCGTCGGGTTGGTTTATTGAATTAATTATTTTTTTTACAAATTAATAAAAACTGACCACTTGTGATCGATTTTCATTAATTAGTAAAAAATAATTATTAATTAGTTAAACAAAATTGTAATTTAGTTTTAAAAATTAATTAATTAATTAAGTTAATTCAAATTTTACAAAAATGATCACAAAGTAAAATATAAGTGTTCGACTTACTTTTATACAAATTATTATCGAAAAACAATCACATGTGCACAATTTTAATAAAATGATTAAATCATATAATTAATTATGTTATCACTATATTAACGCAATGTGAATATGTACAAATCAGATACTTGGTTGTTTTATCAACACATTAACAGGACTAGTATATTTCCTCAATAATATAATAATATCAATGAATTTTGTGAATTATGATATTTTATATATTTATATATATATATATATATATATATATATATATATAATCGTAATTGAAAGCTAATTAGCCAAAAATTTATCGTAATTTGCAAAAGTTATTGATATATATATAAACCTCGCTCGTAGTACAAAGTGTTAATCAAATAAATTATCGATTAAATGTGTTACGTTATTTGGCACGATCGGTCAATGTTCTGTCTCCCCGTCCCCTGCTTTCTTCCTCCCCTTCTCATATACCTCATAATACAGTCTTGCGTTATTACAACTTCTAAAACATACGCGTGTCTACATTGACCTAAAATATTATATCTATACTTCCTCAATAGTTTGATATATATCAACGTATCAGTCAAACTATTTTGATATATAGATTCAGTTATCTAGACTTTGATTACTACATACGTCACTACAGGAGATATACGGATATAAACATATATTCAATTGTCTATCAACTTTAAAATACATACAATAAACATCATATACACAATTTTACTACCCCATAATAATATACAACGTATTTCACAAATACTCGAATGAATTATAGATTACATTATCTTATGTCATTAATATACCTTTATTGTATAATATGTATATAGTATATACATATACCTATACATACACATACATATACACACTATCGACTATATCAAGTTCTAAATACGTACTATATATATCACACATACGTACACAAGTATATTATTATCCAATAAAATAATGAGATGTGTTTGTTATACATACTCAGATGAGTGATTGATTAATTATATTTGATTAGGTTTTGACTACATCGTTCATCAATCGATCACTACATCATATATAAATATCCAAAATTATATAATATATATATATATATATATATATAAACTTTTGAATTCGTACTATATATATCACATCCACAAGTATATATTACCATATAATAAAACACGTTCATTATATTCTGATGAATAATCGGTTATATATTATATTATTATGCCTGTAAATACGTACTATAGAACATCGCCTTTCAAATACGTACTATAAAGATCAGTTTTCATCTTTCAACTACGTATACGGCAGATTTCAATGGTCTATCTCAAAGGTATGATATATATGTATATATATATATATATATACACACACACACATATTCTTTATATAAAGATTATGCATGTTTAACGTCATTTAACGTATGTATAAAGGAAAATATTTATTTTATATATTGAAATATAAGTAAAACATAAAGATTACGCTATACATAATTTGTATATTATATTTAATATATTTTTTAGTGTAAGTTTATTCACGTTAGATTGATTAATTTTATTATTATTATATCGATTATTGACTACATGTAATCAGTATAATTTTAAAAAATAAAAGTATATTAGATTATTTTTTAATAAAGTAAATATATTATATTATATTATATTATATTATATTATTTTATATTATATTATATTATATTATATTATACTATACTATACTATATTATATTATATTATATTATATTATATTATATTATATTATATTATATTATATTATATTATATATATGTAATATAATATATTATTTTTACTAATAACAATAATTATATTACATAAAGTTAATATACAACGTTTTATATAATTATTTTATAAAAATAATTATTTAGTTTTTATCTTTTTTTATTTTCAAAACAAACCACATGTGGTTGGTTTTAAAAAATTTTATTATTATTATTTAAATTAAAAACAACCACAAGTGGTCGTTTTTTAAATTTAATTTTATTTTGTGATTTCAATAAAAACTACCACCAGTGGTGGGTTTTTATTAAATTAATTAATATAAAATTCATTCCTTTTTATTTTAAATAAAAATCGACCACAAGTGGTGGCTTTTTTAAAAATATTTTCTTTTTTTAATAAATTTAAAAAATCGACCTCAAGTGGTTGGTTTGAAAAAAAATTAATTATAAAGAATTTTGAAAAACCGACCACTTGTAGCCGGTTTTTCAAAATACTTTTAAATTATTTAAAAAAAAAACAGTGGTCGGTTTTGTTATTTTTTTAAAATTTTAATTTTTAAAATATATAATAATTAATATAAAAATAATTGAAATATTTATTTTGATATTTTATAATTATAAAGCTACCACATGTGTTAGCTTTTTAAAAAAAATAAAAAAAATAAAAATAATAATAAACCGACCACAAGTGGTTGGTTTTTTCCGACCACTTTTTGTGGTCGGTTTTGGGTGATCGATTTTTTTGATTTTTTTAGTAGTGTGATCTTTCAATTAACTGCATATATGTTGATCTTAACCAATAAATCTGAATATATTAGCTTATAATATATATTTTGACCAATACATCTCAATTTTTGAATTTGGGAATTTAAATTCGGCTAAATTTGAGAGCCTACAATTATATATATGATACACAAGCAAACTTGAATGACTTTTTTGTTACAGAAATTTTTTTAGTCACTTGTTTTGATCAATTGTAATTAATTCAGATTTATATATTTTTATAAAAACATATGGGCGATTCCATAAAGAAACAAGCCACCATTGAGCAGATTTTTTGGATGCTAAAAGTAATTTTTTTCCCCTTCAAGAGTAGCTTATTTTTAAAATGAGTTGTTTGATCTCTTTTCTTATCAAAAGTTTTTAGGTGAAATTTAGTGTTTTTGGAGAGTAACAAAATCTATTTTCAGAAGATTATAAAAAATTTAAATTACTTTTGACGGAAATGCATTTGGAAAAAATATAGAAATATTTGTTAGAAGTTTGGTCAGTACTAACTGTTGATCAAAAATATTTTTTCATTTGAGTGATCAAATAAGACCGCATCTCACCAAAACTACTTTTGAAAAATATTTGAGTACTTTTTCCTTTTTGTATTGTTGAACTTCTCTTTTGTTTAATATACATGACACATTGGTCATTCATTTTAAAAATAAATCCAGGTAAAATCTCCATAGAGATTGGTCAAAAAGAAAATCCTTTCTTGACTGAAAATCAAAGTCTAAGTAATTTTACTTGTTAATTAAACATTTTTTTTTCTTTTTGATTGAAAGAATCCAAATTAACTTAATGTTCAGAAGGACCCAAATTCAATTGCAAACACACTTCAATATTGGTCAAATCATATTTATTATATCATCTTATAAATAAAAGCAAATCAATTTCATTTTCATTCATGAAATAAAATGTCTCTCAAAATGGGTTATTACCCTTACTCAAAAAATCGACTTTCATTACTTATTTTATCACTCATCAACATTATGCAAATAACAAATGCTATTAATTTTAATCCAAAAATTACCTTTTAATTTATCAGTGACCTCCCTCAAAATACGTCTTTACTCAAAGTTCATTGTAAATCTAAAAATAATGATATTGGAGTTCGTACACTTAAATCTGATGACCAATTTGATTTCTCATTTCATATGAATTTCTATGGAAATACTCTTTATTATTGTAGTTTTGTATGGAGTTCAAAGCATAGTACTTTTGATGTCTTTAAATGGAGAAAGAGCTATTGTGGAGGTAAGATTTTCAGGAATCTCCATTATACTTGGTTGATGAAGGATTCTGGTATTTATTTAACTCGTGTTTCTAATCCTTCACCTAATGATTTCTTTTTTCTCAAACCTTGTCTGTAAAAAATAAAGGGATGTATTACACTTCTTAGTTATTGTGCATCTCAATCATTTTGTACGTGCAAATATATTAACAAAACGATAGAGGGAGTAATAAAGTGATACTGCTTTAATTATGTCAGTTATGTGATTATAATATTTTAGTTTGAGATGTATCAAATACAAAATAGTGTATTATTAAAAAATCTGTATATCATTTGATCTCGCTTAACTATCTGTAGATTGCAATTCGTGAATATATGTGTTAATTTGAGATTAAATTTGTGGGGTCCAATCCCATGTGGTAAATCTCACGTGCAAGTTTTACTTGGATAGAATTAATTTTTTTTTGGAATTAAAGTTTGGCAAAATAGTTGGCTAAGATTAATTTTCTTAGAATCAAAGTTCTGCAAAAATTGTAGAGGAAATCAAAAGTGCTACTATAGCATTTTTAGTGGCCAAGTAGTTTCTCACATAAAAGGAAGGCCTCATTTACTTATTGGGTCACACCACAAATAAAGAAAGAAGAGAAAGAAGAGTGAGACATCACATAGGTTTAGTCCAGCGGCGGCTCAAGCACATTGATGATCCAACACGAAAGTTAAATGGGAGGCCTTTAACTCAACAATAACAACAGTTATATACGTTTTTATCTAAAATCTATTTTTTAGTCTTTTGACATGTGAAATTCTAACAAATAGTTTAAACACAATGTGAACTATCAAATATAAAATAATATAAAAAAGTTAAAATGATATTACCCGATTCAAGAAATATGAAGACTTGATCGATGATCCCAAATATCTTTTAGCCACTTCAAAATGTGCTTTTCAAATTTGAAACATGAACTATGTTCTCTTCGAAGTAAAATTATCAATAAAGTAAAAATATTATCAACAATATTTAGATTTTGATGTTAACTTTTTGAGTCTTGAATTTAAAAAGGGAGAATAAAGAAGAATAGAAGAAAGAGAGGAGAGACGTGAGTAAGAGAGAAAGGTGAGAAAAGTGGGTTAAAAAAAGGTAATTAAAAGATCAAAAGGAAAGAAAATGTTTTCTATGAAAAAAAAGTAATAAGAGACATTATCTGAATAATAAATTATTTATTCGTTGATTGTAATAAAAAACTCTTATTTAAAAGTTTTTTATTTTTTTTATCTAATCCTATTTTTTAGTTGTCCACCGCCATAAAAGAAACTTTTATAATTTTTTTTACACTACTAATAAAATAAGTGGTAGAAAATGGGGCTCCCCTAAATGGGGGTCTTAGGCCACTGCCTAAATTTTTTACATTATCAGCCGATCCTGATTTAGTCTTTGAGAAAAAATAGAGAGTGTGAGTGATGTTGTAGTGGGGTTGAAAAATCAAAAGAGGAATATTTCTTTTGAGTGTGTAGTGATTTTTGGAGTATTTTACTCAGACGACAAGTATAAAATTCCTTGCAATAGTGATTTTAGTTGCTTCTCTCGGTCCATGATTTTTTCCTTGAAGAATTTTCACATAAAATTTTTGATGTCCTTATTGCTCTTTTTATCTTCTTGATTAACTGTATTATTGTATGTTCCAAATTTATTATTTTTTATTGCAAATATTATTTATGTGACGGAGTTTATCCCCAACAACTTGTATTAGAGAAAAGGTTCTGCTTATTCACAGAAATAATTTTGTGGCGGTTGATCGTACTATACTCAAAAAAATGTCTGGAGTAAAGTATGAAATAGATAAATTCAACGGTAATAATTGTTTCTCAACATAGCAAAGAAGGATGAGCGATCTACTTATCCAACAAGAATTGCACAAGGCATTAAACGGCAAATTCAAAATGCCTAAATTCATAAATGGGGGGATTGAGAAAAAATGGATGAAAAGACTGCTAGTGCAATTAATTTGCACTTAACAGATAATATATATGGTCAATAACATCATTGATGAAGATAGCGCATGTGGTATTTGAACAAATTAGTGGCACCCACACTGATTTTTCTGTGGGAGAATCATCTAAACCAAATCATTACCCAATCACTTAATCAATATTAAGATGATATTATTATAAAATCAACATAATAACAATAATCCAGGACTAACCATTATTAATGGAAGTCAAACAAACTACTTACTAAAATTTTCAAGACCCGAAAGTCATCGTACAAGAATTTCTAAATAATGATGATGTCCAAAAGAGATATCTAAAAATAAAGTAAGTAAAGAATGTTTCATTGTCCGAAAGATGGACAAGAACAAATAGGATGACCCATGGCAGCCTGTAGAAGGAGTGCTCACCCTTGGATAAAGATCTGCTATCAAACTCTAGATGTGAGGTCATGTCTGAGCCTCTAGAACACTTTATGCACTCAACAAAAAAAGAGTACAGGGTAGTATCAGTACAAACCACTATGTACTGGTAGATATCATAGGCCAACTCCATTTAATAGCATGTACACAACATAAATATAATAACAAGTAGACAGACATCATCATATAACAAATATTCAATGAATCAACAATACAACAACAACAGGTCAAATAGTGTTCATAAACAAGCCACCAAACAATCAAGAGTATCAACCATACTGTAAACATCCCAAAATCAACACAAATATGTACACATATGTTATTAGACTTATTTTTGTCCAAATAGTCATGACCTGCAGGGAACAATCTATATTCATGTACCGTATCGACGTGGTACCCGATCCAACATATACATATTGGTCCCGGTGCAGTACCCGATCCAACATATACATAACCGTACCGGCGTGGTACTCGATCCAACATATACATATCCGTACCGGCGTGGTATTCGATCCAACATATACATGTCTGTACTGGCGTGGTACCCGATCCAATATATACATATCTGTACCGGCATGATACCCGATCCAACATATACATATTCGTACCAGCGTGGTACCCGATCCAACATATACATATCCATACCGGCGTAGTACCCAATCCAATATAAACAAGTAATATCAATATCAAATTTATACTACCTCACATCATACAATACAATGTACAAAGTTTACAAGTACACTTAAAGTCATAAGAAAATTTCATCAAGTAAATTTTCAATAATCATTTATACACACCTCAACAATCCAAACATAATCAATTTCAAGCATGTCCAAATATCAATGAACAAGTATCCAATTTAGGAGCTTGCGCACAATCAAATTGAGTCTAAACTCTAATTAAATCATAACCTACCTCGACAGAAGAATCAGAAGGTAAGATAATTCGCAAGGATCTTCCCTTTTCGTAAAGCTTTTGAATGGTCAAAATATGTTCAGGTACATATAATTCTTATAAGAGTATGAACTAGTACGTTAAATTTCAATTAAAATGAGTTATTATTCCATCCCCAAACTGACAAATCTTTACTCTAAAAACTCCAAATCTACACCTAAATCTATTAAAATAGTAGTTGTTAATATCCTATAAAATACCTACAGCAACTTAATCGAAGACAAAATAGGAGTACAAGGCTGAAAACCTAAAACAGTAGCAGGCGACCCTTTTCTTGTTTAATTATTATCCAACTGGCCAAAGATCTCCTTTGTTTACTATTTCTTTATTTTGAATTACTTATAACTTATACTAGATATCGATGGTTCGTGCCAGTACGGGCCCAATATATATTTTTTTAATCTTAATTTAAATTATTAAAATAATTTATATTTTAATTATTATGATTTATAATATTTTTTCTTCTGTTTCAATTTAAATAATGCTGGTATAATTTCGAGAGTCAGTCAAATATTTTATACTTTTAAAATTTCTAAAGTTGTTAATTAAGCGATTTACAATGCCTTTTACATTATTTTTCAATAATATATGAATATTCTCCCTGTCTCAATTTATATGGCACAAATAAAATTTCGATAGTCAATCAAATTTGTTTTTTATATATACTTTTATATTAAGTTCTTAATTATTGTGATTTATAATACTTTTTATTTTATTTTCAAATAATATACGTTATTTTATGTCTTGCTCTGTCCCATCCCAATTTATGTGCACTAATATAATTTCAATAGTCAATCAAATTTTTTATGTTGACATATTATTTTATGTCTCTTTTTTTTTTTATGAAATATTATCAATTTTTCAATAATTAGACGATCATAATAATTAATTAGGGGTGATATAGTAAAATCATGATGAAAGCAATTAAGCACACTTGTCTTAAGTGACTTGTAATAACTAATTAGAAGCGACATAGCAAAATTACTATTAAAATGTATAATAATTAATTAGCAATGATATAGTAAAATTACGATTAAAACAGACATACATGTCTATTTTATCTTTTTTCTAATTAAATATTATTAACTTTTTAATATGTAAATAATTTATAATATTTAGTTAGGGATATAATAATTAATTAGAGATGATATAGTAAAATTACAATTGAAGCAACTGAAGCAGACATGTCATAAATGTTTATTTTAATTTTTTATTAAATATTATCAATTTCTCAATAAATAAATGACTTATAATAATTAATTAGGGGTAATATAGTAAAACTAAAGTTGAAGCAGCTGAAGCAAGCATGTAGACCTCATGCTTGCTTTTCTAATATGGTAAAATTACGATTGAACTAGCTAAAATAGTCATAAATGTCTATTTTACCTTTTTCTAATTAAATATTATTAATTTTGTAATACGTAAATGAATTATAATATTTAATTAGGAATATAATAATTAATTAGGAGTAATATAGTTAAATTACGGTTGAAGTAGATAGAGGAGATATGTCATAAACGTCTATTTTAATTTTTTCATTAAATATTATTAATTTTATAATACATAAATGACTTATAATAATTAATTAGGGGTGATATAGTAAAATTAGTTGAAGCAGCTGAAGCAGGCATGTCGACCTCATATCTGCTTCAGCTGTTCAACTCCCTCTTACGGTAAAATTACGATTGAAGCAGCTGAAACAGTCATAAATGTGTATTTTTACCGTTTTCGTAATTAAATATTATTAATTTTGTAATACGTAAATGACTTACAATATTTAATTAGAGATACAATAATTAATTAGGGGTGATATAGTAAAATTACGGTTGAATCAGCTGAACCAGATATGTCATAAATGTCTATTTTTATTTTTATTAAATATTATTAATTTTTTAATACATAGATAATTTATAACAATTAATTGAGGGGTGACATAGTAAAATTACAGTTGAAGCAGCTAAAGCAGGCAGGTCGACCTCCTGTCTGCTTAAGCTGCTCAACTGCCTCCCAATATAAATTTTTTTTTTGCTTCAATTTATGTGACGCAAATAAAATTTAGATAATTAATCATATTTTTAATATTTTTTTAGTTATTTTTTTAAGTTGTTAACCATTGTAATTTTTAGTACTTTTTTGATGTAAATTTCAAATAATATATGTTACTCTCCTTGTCCAATATTTTGTGGCATTGATAGTTAATTATATTTTAAAAATAATTTAAGTTTTAAATTATTGTGATTTATAATAATTTCTCGTCCATTCCTCTAATTAGAAGTGAAATAGTAAAATTATCATTTTATATCTATTTTTTATTAAGTATTATTATTATTTTTGTAAATACTTAGATGACTTATAATAATTAATTATGGGTGATATAATAAAATCACGATTGAAGCAGTTAAAGAAAACATGCCAAAAATATTTATTTTACTTGTTTGTATTAAATATTATTAATTTTCTAATATGTAGATGACTTATATATAATAATTAATTAGTTGTAATACGGTAAAATTACAATTGAAGTAGCTGAAACAGACATGTCGATCTGCTGCTGGCTTCAGCTGATGAACTCCCTTTATCAAAATTACTTTAAAAAAATACCTGTGAAAAAAATTTAAGAAGGGCTCATATAAGTCGTCAAGTTAATTTAAAACATCAAGAGTTAATTTTCAGTTTATGTCTATTTTACTTTTTTATTAAATATTATTAATTTTTTAATGATTAGATCAATTATAATAATTAATTAAGGGTGATACAGTAAAATTATGATTAAAGCAGTTGAAACAGATATGTCATAAATAACTATTTCATTTTTCTAATTAAATATTATTAATTTGTTATCATGTAAATGACTTATAATATTTAATTTAAGATATAATAATTAATTAGGGATGCTATAATAAAATTATGATTGAAACAGTTAAAACAGATATGTCTTAAATATCTATTTTATTTTTTATTAAATATTATTAATTTTTTTAATACATAAATAATTTTTAATAATTAATTAAAGATGATATCGTAAAATCACAATTGAATCAGCTGACGCATGTCAACCTGCTTTAGCTACACTGCCTCCTATAAATAAGAGAATAACTTATAAGTAATGATTATAATAATCATTACAGTGGAGCATCTTTTCACTTCCTCCCAGTTTTTTCCAAGAAATTGGAACATACGGCGTCCCAAATACAAATTCACATGCTATCGCTATCATGTACTAATTAATTTAAATTAACTAACTTCAAGATACCGAGATTCTCTTCTTTCCTACATAACCATATCTAAATCATTTTTTTGTTTTGAGTTTTTGCTATAATTCAAAGTTAAATCTACTAACTTCAATTGATCTTAACTGAATTATATGAGAAGAAAATAGATGTTGTTTTGACCCATCATTTTTATTAAATTAATTATCTAATACCTAAAGTATCTAATAAATTATAAAATTTATTTGAAATTATATAGAAATAAATTAAATATATAAATTGACTAAAAAGTATATTCTGAATCTATTTAAAACATTAAAACACTAATTCAGGGTCATCTTGATAGAAGGTTGATCGTGATCGAATTTAACTTCCTTAAAATCAATAACTCAACTAGTCACTTAAATCACTTCCATACACCTCAAAAATTAATACTACCCATCCAGTGAATCATATTTTTTGCTCATAGTAAAAATCCAAATCCTTCACCTTGTAACTGTAGACACGTAATTTTGTCCCTCCCGAAAATCAAATTTACCAATTTATCCTTACTTTATCACGCACTCTATCCTATTCCATAATTCTTTCATAAAAAGCAAAAAATAACTAACCTAACAAAAATACCCCACTTTTGACATCTCACCCTAACAAAAATAACAACTTAACTACCCTACCCCACATACCCCTACCCCTACCCACATACCCCCCCCCCCCCCCTCTTCCCTTTTTTTCCCCCCCCCCCCCCCCCCCCTTTTTCATAATCAAATTATAATTTGTAACATATGTATTTGTATGTATTTATATTTTTATAGCAACAGTTTGCAAAAATACAAAATACATATCAATCATAAGGGCAGAAAAAATCATATGTATTTATATTTCGGTAGCAACAATTTGTAAAAATACAAAATATAACTTATTATATTATGTAATTATAAAACTGTTACTATAAAACTCATAATTAGATAGATAAATATGTTATTCCTAATTTTGCCCCATAAATAATACATCACACACATATGGGGCCCACGGGAAACTCTATATATACACACGTCACCTCACTGAATAATGCAGAGACCATTCTTCCCTTTATTCCATTCACACCCGCACTACAACACACTGAAAAAAAACCCAACAATACACTAGATTCACACACCATCACTCAAAAACATAGGGAAAAAACACAATACAGAACACACATAACTCACGCACAATATTCACATACACACACAGAGAGCAAAAGCTCACATTTCACCGAAAAACTCGCGAGTCGCGACTCACCGGAAACCATTAGCACACACACGATACACACAGGGAGCTCCGTATAGTGAGAGGGATTTGAACGGAGAGGGAGATTGGCCTAGAGAGACTGTGAGAAAAATAGAGAACTGAGAAAGATAGAGAAAATAGAGGAACAGAGATTGAGGAAGATAGAGAGAAAGAAACGGAGAGGAGAGGGGGATATTTGAGCGAGAAATGAGAGAAAAGAGACAGGGGTTGACTGTTCAGGCGAAGTCTTCACCGGGAAAGGCCACTACTGCCAAAATTTTAATTCGTCCACCATCTTTCATCACTGTCAAGCTCACCGGAGCTCCGGTGAGACGAAAGCGGTGAGCCCAGCTCCGTTCTGGCCAAATTAACAAAACCTGACCCCTTTTCAGTCGGTTCCGACTAAGTCCCGTCGAAAAATGACCAAGTTGAAAACGGGTCAGTCTGGTAGATTCAAATTAGTGTTGATTTTGGAGTTGCTGCGAGTTGGATTTGGTGTTTTATCATCGAGGGCACGAACTCCGTCTCATTTGATTGAGTAATACTGGAATAAAAGCGGCATTAAGATCCATTCTTCATCTCATTCTCAATTAATCTTGATTGTCTGACACTTTGTGTGATAAATTTATTGGTGTGTGAATCTTGTTTTTATTGATTTCGATATGTTTTATATCATCGCAATTGATTGTTGATATTGATTGATGGTATGAATTGGATAATCAAAGAAGTTGGGCTCAATTTGGAGGGTAAATCTTAATTGTGGGGATTATGTTAAAAGTTGGTTAATTCGTAATTTTATTTGGAATATCTAATTTGGTAGTTGAATAATTTTGATATCATTGAACATGATAGTGCCATTATAGGTCGAGCTGGGTAGGCTCGGTTAGACAAATTTAGAACTTGTGGATTGTAGAATGTTTGGAATATTTATTGAATGATTTTTGTTTACCGTATTTGAATCAATTGTATTTATTTAGCTGGGGAATGTCCCGAGGTAATTTGTATTTATTTACTGGGGAATGCCCCGACGTATTATGTTGGCGGAAGATGATCGTGATCAAGGCCCGAGGCATCGGGTAAAGCATTGGAGTATAATTTAGAATTGGTGTAGGTTTACTTTTCAGTATCTTTATATTTTGGATTGTAATAATTGGACTAGACACTGTATTTTTTGACTTATTTTGTTTTGTTTGTTTGATTGCTTGTTTTGTGTGTTTTGTGTGGTTTATACATTCATCGTGTCAAATTAGTCGATATACTCCACGAAACAATCATGGTCGAACCACGGGACTGAGGGGTGCCTAACACCTTCCCCTCCAACAACAGAATTCGTTAACCGAAATTTCTATTTGCGAATCAGTTTAAAATAATCAAAACAGTTTGAAAAAAGGATTTGCAAAGGTGATTTGACACACCCGATTATGCCAAGTGGCGGCTCTAAGTTTAAATGTAAAAGAATTCTTTTCGAAACGATTTTCATTTTTTTTTACTTTATAATAAAAAATCCTTTCAAACTTTATATCAAAATCTTTTTTGGTAAAAAAGAGGTGTGACAACTCTGACGACTCTATTGGGGAATTTTTAAAATTCGAGCTTATTTTTGAAGTTATATCGGATTAGTTTGACATTATGGGTGTATAGACGTTGTTTGTGTTATTGTTTGTATTAATTTTATCATTGTTGAGTGCCTACTTATTGCTACATGTTTACAGTTTTCCTCTTATGTGTTTACAGTTTATATTAATTTTTCTGCAACAAGTTCTATAGTACACGTTGTGTACATGACCTCTAGCTGAGCACCATTAATTTATGAGAGGGAGCCATTGACTGGTATGGAGTGGGTGGAAAGCTATCGCTGCCACTATCGAACATATGCTCCCTCGATTAGGCTTGTTAGTGAACCCCAGCATAGGTCAGCCTTTAGGTCATGCTTATCTGCATCATATTGAGATCTAGCGGGACCCACTTGATCCTTTGTAAGAGACTCACCCCTAAAGCATCCTTACGTGCTAATTATTGCATCTTTGAGGGTAATAGGGACATTTAACAGACTGGTTTGGGGAAAACATGCGCTAGAATTAAAGAAAAGTGTGTAGGCAAGGAAAAATTTGAAAAAAAAAAATAGAGAAGAAAAGCAAGTCACAAAAGAATTTCCTAGTCTTTTAGAGTTCTTTATGATTTTTGTTTTTCATAATCCAAAAATTCAAAAAGATTTTTTTACCTTTCGCACTCATCTTCTCAAGAAACAAAAATATCAAAAAGATTTTTCTTTTTTCTCTTTAGCAAGCATTCATAATTCGAAAACATCAAAAAGATTATTTTTTTCAATAGTAGATTTTTATAAAAGAAAATTCAAAAAAGATGGTAGAGGTTTTGTACATTTCATATAACGAAAATATCAAAATAATTTTTCTTTCATAGTTGTTGGTGCCAGTTTTATGTGAAGTGTTAAATTGAAAACCCCAAAAAAGACTTTAGTGACGTTTTTCATTGTCTGTTTTGGTCATGTCCCTTAAGTCATGGTCAATTAGTATCTTTAATTGTCCTATCTGGACGAACTACGCACACCTGATTCTCCTCTCGTGAGTGAGATACGTAGGCAACCCTTCCAGGATTCGATAATCTTATTTAAAAAAATAAAAAAGATTTTCTTCACTCTTTATTAGAGTAGGTGTCATATACATCTTTAAAAGAAAACCACAAAAGATTTTTCTTTAATAGTTTCAAGTTTCATTGTCGTATGAAATTCAAAATTGAAAACTCAAAATAATTTTTCCTTGGTAATCATAGGTTTCATTTTGTATAGGAATTTGAAAAATTCAAAAAGATTTTCTTCACTCTTCATTTAGAGTAGGTGTCGTATACATCCTTAAAAGAAAACCACAAAAAGATTTTCCTTTAATAGTTTCAAGTTTCATTTTCGTATGAGATTCAAAATTGAAAACTCAAAAAGATTTTCTTTGGTAATCATGTGTTTCATTTTGTATAGGATTTTTAAAAGCTAAAATATGGAAAAAGATTTTCGTCAATTATTTTGACAATTCATTATTTTCTTTTCTTCTCAAAGTTTCAAAGAAATAGAGATAAAAAAAGGTTTGATTGGCTATTTTGGCAAGACTTCATGAACTACGCACACCTGATTCTCCTCTCTCGAGGGTGAGATACATAGCGCCCTTCTCGGGTTTGGTGATCTTTTCAAAAAGGAAAAAAGAAGTTTTTGAAAAAATGTTGAATTCTAACACATTGGTTATCTCTTGTTCAGTTAGTTTAAGATGGTTGATTTGTGGCATTCTGGCTGGTCCTCCACATCACACCAAATCTAAGGAAGAGTTAGCTGTGTCCAACAAGGATATAGAGAGTGGATATAGAGAGTAACCTCATGGATCAAACAAACAGTCAGGAAAATAAAAGTTTAAATAAAGAGAATTTGAGACTAAGGAAACAAATGATGGAAATGTAACAAGCTTGGGCCAGTGGTTGCCTCATCCGTCGTTCCCCACTATTGACGCTGCAAATACCTGAGTCTTCTACCAAACTCACAAAGTCAGTTTCCTACTATTATTGATGCACCACAACATGCCTCAGAATCCATTCCACGTCAAATGCACCCAAATACTTCCACCACTCTTTATTTAGCTCCCCAGTATAAGTCTCTCACATTCACAGCACCGCATACCATCTGTGCTTTTGTTGCTTAATCTTCTATTGAGGCTTCCACTTTGGCTATCAATCCAATGATTGTGCTTTCCCAGTTTACTAGTGAATCCACCTTCAATACTCTTGAAGATCATTGCTATACTCTTGAGCCTACAGTTAAGTTAAGTGGAACGCCAAAATTTCTTACTAAGAAGTCTAGCATTCCAGAAGAGCCAGAGAAAATGGTTGAGAAAGTGAAAAGTGTAGAAAATGATATGAAAAGTTTCTTGGGACTTGTGGGATATGAAGATGTTTCATATAATTTGGGGCATGTTTTCAAGTGTTAACCTTCCTCCAAGCTTTGAGACATCAAAATTTAGAGAGATTGATGGAACGAAGGATTCCGTGAAATATTTGGGATGACATTGCAATCAATCAAGTGAAACTGAAGAAAAGAAGAAGGAAAATGCAGCTATTGTCATACCAGGGCCAAAGCAAAGTTTGAGAGGTTAAACCCACCAATACTGTCAGCCTCAATCCCGAGCTTACATATTAGATCTACATAACCACTTGCAATAAGGTTTCTTTCTCCAAAATTCAAGAAACCCCATTCCATCCCCTCAATATCCTTTGAACAATGTACAATTGTATGCCCATCCATCATATCCACAATGGCATGCACCTATCCCTCAACATCATCCTCGACCCCCACAAATTTACTAGAAACCTCTAAATCTAAGTTTCATTCGAGGCCAGAGTTCACAATGAGAAGGAAGGCAAATGATAATTTCACGTCAATTCGAGAGTCCTATACCAGTATGTTCCAGACATTAAAACAATGAGGCATGATTACTTCTATCCCTGGGTATACTCCCGATCCACATTCAAAATTTTTTATCCTAATGTACGATGTGCTTATCATTCTAATATGCAAGGTCACATTACTGAAGATTGTCGTATTTTGAAAAGAGAAATAGAGAAAATAATTCATGAAAAATTAATTGTAGTACAAAATATTGGCACCTCAACCGTTCCACAGAATTCTTCAGCTGCACGACAATGCACAATACGTGGGAAGCAATGAGTTAAGCATGGAAATACAGAACTTATTTATTGAAGGAAATGTGTTGGACAACGGTGGAAGCTCTAGTCATGATGATATGCAAACCAGTGGCTAAGATATCAAGTTCAACAACTGGAAAGTCACTCCTTTCCTTACTTGGAAGGATTGTTGATAGTTTGTTTTGTTTTGTTTTCTGTTTTTTGAACTATTTTAGGGTTGTAGTTCAGAATCAATCTTGTTTTGTTTCTCTGTCATTTTTGTTTTAACCATTCCATCTTTTCATTTAATGAAATGTGGTGTCCTTGTTATCTTGTCTTATTTTAAGTTATTTGTTTGTTTTCTTTACACAGTTCATTTTATGGGTTATAGTGATATGACATGCTGGCAGAATTTTCAGTTAGATTTTAAAATTCAATTTAAGCATGAACATTGAATCAGATAGCTAAAGTTAAAAAAAAGGGGGCATCTAAGAAATAGATAGAGTGTTGAGGCATTTGGTGATCAAATTGAAACATTCTTTGAAAATTTAGGCAATTATTTTGAGAATCAAAAGAATAACTTGGTCATCAATTGAAAGGCATGTCTCAATTAGGTCAAAAAGTGGATGCGTGATCCTATATCAAGAGGAACAGAAAGAAAATCAGCTCCATTAAAGCATGAGTCATTCAATGTGAGGAATGTACAACAAATGTGGAGTTTGCAGAAAAAGTAGCGACGTACAGACTTAGTTAAAGTTAGTGTTGTAAAAAATGCCACAAATGATCTTCATCTGTCACTCCATATTGCATGATGTGTACTTGTATTTTCAAGGATTGATATGACGAAGGCATTTCATTCTGCTACCCAAACATTGTGTCATCCTTTGTTTATCCCATTTGAGCTTTAGTTCTATTTTCTTTCATACCCCTCTTTTGGAATCAAGACAGAGTTAGAAAAGTTCAAAAAAAAGGTGTCAATTAAAAATAGAGTCAGAAAAGTTTCAACAAAAAGAGAGAAAAAAGTGTGTCAAAAAGAAAGAAAAGATAAAAGTGACAAGAAAAATAAAGTCAGAAAAGGTTCCAAAGGAAAAAAGAGTCAATAAAATTAAAAAAAAGAAGAAGAAGAAATTAGAATCAAGCAAAAAAATAAGTTATCGGAACTACGCGTGACCTGATTCTCCTCTTAGGGTTGATACGTAGGCTGTCCTACTCTAGGCTCGGTCCAACCAAATAAACAATTTAGAATTTCTCAGTCAAAAGAAATTGGGGCATGATTTAATCTTCATTGTTTGTGTCAATTCCAACTGTTGTAAGTCCCACCCCATTTTAAGTGTCGTTTGGGCCTCATGTCATCCTTTCTTTCTAACTTCTCCAAAAGTAAAGTTGCAACCAAAGAAAGACCTTATGATCAACCTTTGAGAATGATAAGGCTAAGCATGCAATGCATATGATGATACATTTTGGGAACTAATTATCTTCCTTAACACAAGGAATCAGAAGAGAAATAAAAATGAGACTCTTATTAGTAAAAACCCTCACAGGCACAGTAAAGCGATGCTTAATTGAGAGAGATAAAAATGAGAGAGTCTTATAGGTAAAAACCCTCACGGGCACCATAAGATGATGCTGAGTTGAGAGAAATAAAAATAAGAGAATCTTATTGATAAAAACCCTCAGGGGTACAGTAAGACGATGGTAAGCTGAGAGAAATAAAAATGAGAGAGTATTATCGGTGAAAACCCTCAGGGGCACCATAAAGAGATGGTAAGTTGAAAGAGATAAAATAAAAAAGTCTTATTGGTGAAAACCCTCATGGGTATTGTAAGACGATGGTGAGTTGAGAGAAATGAAAATAAGAGAGTCTCATTAGTAAAAAACCCTCACATACACCATAAGGCAATATGAGCTGAAAAAAAATGAGAAAGGCTTATTGGCGAAAGCCCTTCAAGGCACCACTAGCCGAATGAGGTCTTAAATGCAATTGACCTAATGAAACAACTCAGTTTCAAGGCCATTAACTCAACAACAATTGGTGAAAGTTTTGATGGAAAGATCAGGCAGCTTAAGCCAAAATACATGTCATA
The DNA here is from genome assembly GCF_002878395.1 of Capsicum annuum. Classification (NCBI taxonomy): domain Eukaryota; kingdom Viridiplantae; phylum Streptophyta; class Magnoliopsida; order Solanales; family Solanaceae; genus Capsicum; species Capsicum annuum. Next base: position 249,357,640 of record NC_061111.1, on the reverse strand, counting down.
ATCATTAGGGTTGACTGTTATTTTCAGATGAGTTTTTTTTTTTGCTTTTCAAATGGGGACATTCATTTTCTTCTATTTATTTTATTTTCTTGAGTCAGTTATCCAAATAAAAAAATTATTGTAATTTTTTCTCTTGTCTTTGAGTCAAGTCCATGTCAAAACAAGTGACAAAAGATTTTAAAACTGGCTACCAACTTCTTCAAATGCACAAATCAAGACAGAAAGGACAACGCATGAAAGAGACATGATTGTGAGACGAAATAAGGCATGCAGAAAGTTTCATCAATAGACAAATCTGGGAACTCATGGAAATACCAAGGTTCAAAGAGTTTATCTGAGAAGTATGGGAAAGTGGAGATGCTGTGTTTAGTTTCAGAGTCACTCTTAATAATATGAGTTTGGGTCAATAATACAGCAAGTCAATGACATATGTTAATGGTTGGAAGTAAGATTGAATGTGACCAGCGCAAGAGCGATTTCCTCGAAAGTCAAAGCCACAAACCATCCACCATATTTTAAACTCACAAGTTTTCTTTGATGAAACAGGAAACATGTTACCTTCAAATCAAGGACTATAAAACCTAAACATCAAAGGTCATAATTTCTCATATCTACAAATGCAATGGGGCAATGTTACTGCATAGGTTTGGTAATTAAAACCATTATAAAACTTATAATTCAATATTTCTAGAAGATGCACTTCCTTGTTTGGGGAATTCAAGCGGTATTTGTAAGGAGACGCATTTCTTTGTCTGGATAATTGAAGCGGTATTTTATGGAGATGGATTTCCTTGTCTAGGTAATTCAAGCATCATTTGTAAGGAGACACACTTCCTTGTCTAGGTAATTCAAGTGGCATTTATAAGGAGACACATTTCCTTGTCAGGATAATTTAAGCGGTATTTGTAAGGAGACGCATTTTCTTGGGTAATTCAAGCGGTATTTGTAAGGAGACGCATTTCCTTGGGTGATTTAAGTGGCATTTATAAGGAGATGCATTTCCTTGTCTATGTAATTCAAGTGACATTTGTAAGGAGTCGCACTTCCATGATTGGGTAATTCAAATTTTACTTGTTAGGTGATGCACTTCCTAACTTAAGTCTTGATTCCTAGAAGATGTACTTCCTAGTTGAATCAGTCCCCTTGATTCCTAGAAGATGTACTTCTTGTTCGAGTCATTCCCCTTGATTCCTAGAAGATGTACTTCCTAGTCGAGTCAATCCCCTTGATTCCGAAAAGATGTACTTCCTGGTCAAGTTATTCTCCTTGATTCCTAGACGATGTACTCCCTGGTCAAGTCATCCCCCTTGATTCCTAGAAGATGTACTTCCTATCCGAGTCATTTCCCTTAATTCCTAAAATATTTACATCCTAGTCGAGTCAGTCCCTTTGATTCCTAGAAGATGTACTTCATGATCGATTCATTCCCCTTGATTCCTAGAAGATGTACTTCCTTATTGAGTCATTCCCCTTTATTCCTAGAAGATGTACTTCCTAGTGGTGTCAGTCCCCTTGATTTCTAGAAGATGTACTTTTTAGTCGAGTCATTCCCCTTGATTCCTAGAAAATGTACTTTCTAATTGAGTCATTCCCTTTGACTCCTAGAAAATGCACTTTGTAGTCAAATCATTCCAATTAACCCATAGAAGACGCATTCTTTGTTCGGGTTTTCCAAGTAGTTATGATGTGACTTTCACAAAAAGTCCTCTGATGATAAACTGAGACAAAAATGTAATAACTGTTGTTTGGAACTTTACTTTTCTAGCAAATGGAATCTCTCTTTATAATAATCTTAGTTTGGAACAATTTTCTTTCTAGTTTTGCTGTGATTTCAAGAGCCCGCCTGAAGAACAGGGCAAATAAATAAAAGTCAAGCAACAAGGTGAAGAAATTGAAAGTCAAGCAACAAGGCAAAGAAATTGAAAGCCAACAGATTGAAAAATTGCAAGTCAGGAGCCTACCTGGAGAACAGGGTGAAGAAATTGAAATCCAAGCAACAAGTTAAAGAAATTGTAAGTCAGGAGCCCGCCTGGAGAATATGGTAAAGATATTGCAATTCAGGAGCTGGCCTGAAGAATAGGGTGATGAAATAGAAAGTCAAGAGTCGAGGGAAACTACATATATAGGACTTTTGTACTTTTTGTTATCTTTAAACTCATAATTTTCATTTTTGACATAATGACAGAGCCGCGTACCGAAATCTCGACAGAGTCTTACTCGACTCTCCAACTCGGTATGGTCCGTCTTCTTCCAACCCTTTGAAATACCTGTGACTCATTTCTCTCATAATTAGAATAGGTGGGATTCCTGATAGCCTAAAGGTAGGCTAAACACAAAATTGACACTTAAAGGCAAAAACCAGCAAGCACACAAAGAGAAAAATAACACACTAGAAGGAGATGAAGAAGAAGAATTGAATAAATGTAAAGATAGTAGAGAGACCCTTATTTCCACTATGTGATTAACAAAAGGAGATGTATCAAATCTCCAATCACACCTCACTAATGGAAGCTCAAACCACTCTCTTAGGTGACCCAAAGGACTCACACTTCCTCAAGCACACCTTTCTTGCCAAATAACCCAATACATGTGAAAACCAATTTCAATTGCATTCAAGGTTCAAATTTCAATTTTACTCTCTTAAGGAGAAGGATAAGACTATAATCTAACACTAAGATTACAATCTAAAAAGTCACTCAATTCATTATCTCAAAACTTAAGAAAATAAAAGCTAAGGTGTCTATTTATACTATTACATAATAAAAGACTTAATTGCCCTTAATGAAACTCCCAAAAGAGGCGCCTCTTAAGTGTAGCTTTAGAGTGCAAAATTTCTTCAATGCTCTTCACTTGAGGTGCCTATGGAGTGTATATGTCCTCCTCCTTTTATTCTCTTGAACAAGGCTTCAAAATACTCCAAAAACAGACTTCAATTGCTTGCCAATTCCGAAGCTTGAACCTTGGACAATATCTTGTGCTCTTGGTACTCCTTATATTTGTATCATCCTCTCCATCTTGAAAGGAATTTATCCTCAAATTCAGATCTTACAAAATTAAAGAGAGGGAAAACAAGTACACAATCCTCAAGGGAGGAGGGTTAGCATTAGTACCACAAGTTATATAGATAAGCCAAGGTTGCTCCCACTTGACATACATCCATGGGTCCTTTGTTTGGGACATGAAAGACTTAGCATAAATATCATAAAGAACGTGAATAGGATCAACATAAAAAATGGATGGACATAATTCGAGGCTATCCCTCCCATACTTCAAGAAGACACCGAGATCAAAGGGTCGAAGTAACCAAGGGCATAAGCCGAGACTAATCATCCCTTTTACTAAGGGATCCAACTCAAAATAATCTAAGATATTACAGATAACTATGCCATACACATGGTCACTATGAACAAGGTTAATGTCATGGTTTTCAACACACAAGTTCAAAGAATCACTCCAAGGAGGTGCACATTTGAAGTACAACCAACTATCCTTCGTTATGCTCATGAAACACCTACCACAAACATCACAGAGGACACGGATAAGGCAAGCATCAAAAGGTAAGGCAACTACAAAGGTCCCCAAAAGCCATATAGCAGTGTAACTCCAAGTGGACCAATAAATAAATGTCCTACCCCTACATAAAACAAATCCAAGACTTGCATGGATATCATCATAAGACAATAGGTAGTATAGGAAGGCAACAAGTGTAAAGGCATCATCCAAGGTGCTATCATCTATAAGAATGCCAATTGATTCAATAGGTTTAGCACATAAGGTTGGAATCAAGTCATTTAAACTCATACGACTCTTTCCTTTCAAATGAAACATAAACTTGGCATCCACAAGTTGAGATTCAAGTAATTTAAGCACAAGTGTGTCAAACAAGGATGTACATGTATAAGCAATACCCCAAAGAGGCAATGACACATTTGCCTTAGGGTTCTCAATCATGAAACCACCTTCTCTTTCAAGAGAGTAGCCCACACACATATTCAAACCATAATGGGCAGCAAAGGAATCACAATCAAAACCATTTGCACAAGTACAATCACAATTTCGGTCTCCTAAACATTCTATCAAATCAAGGTCAACTCTACCCGATTGATTATTTTACACACCTTCACTAGTTGTTGGCAACTCACATACCAACGTAGACTCCCCTTGGTTTTTGCAAGGGTCAACTAGTGTGTAAATAATTTTTTCACTTGGTAATGGAACCTTATTCAAGTTATAAGTGCTAGCACTAGATGGACACAAATTATTCTTACGAAAAGAATTGATTTTGTCATCGAAATGATCAACTAGTGCTTTGCGTACTCACAACAAGAGTTTGGTCCTTATAAAACCTAACAACACCAAGAGTATCACAAAAATAAGATTCATACACTTCTTCACTAAGAGAATCCGAAACTACACCACTTTGGTCACTACTAGCCACATCAAAACAATTCAAGTTTCTAAGGGTGTAGAAGATAACTTTGTTACCTTGTAGATCATGGAAAGTGTGTTCTTCACTTGGTTTTGCATCATGGAAGCCTTCATGATCCACATTATAAGGGAATACGTCAAGGTTTCCCTTTGGATTCACTTCTTCATCACCTATCCCAAAATTGGGACTTTCGGCCAAGGGCTTGAAGGAAACCTCCTTGGGCTTCTCCTCAGGATTTCTAGGGTATTGAACCTGCACATAAGAAGAGAAAATACTAGGCAAAATGCTAGTATTTGGGTTAGTGAGTAAGAAGGATTCTTTGTGGACAAGTTCCACCATCAAGCATTTCTTCCCCCTTCCAACTTCATCTTTTTTTTCACATCCTTTTTGTATCCCACCACTAAGTTTCTATCCATCTTGAGGCTTTCCCTCATTCTCTTTTTGTGCTAATTCTCCCACTTCTCCTACTTGAGTGGATTGAGTTCGGTTTAGTGGATCTTGGGGAGGAGGCATTGGATTTGATCGGTGATGGATTTAGATTTGTGGCATGGATTTTGTGGAGTGTAGGGTCCTTGGTAAAGTGGATTTGGGACTTGGTGGTTTGAATTTATGGCGGCTTTTGTGGATATAATCTATCAAGCCTCTCTTTCATTCTAATCACAACACCCATCAAGAATGTCATTTCACTCCTCAAAGAATCCATATCACCCATTATAGCATCGTGATTATCCTCTATTTTTCGGGCAAAGGCCTCAAGCCGAGTCATCAAGGCTCCAATAGCATCATTTCCCAAAGGTTGGGATGGAGAACCCTCAGATTCCATGGTCAAAAGTACCTAATAAAAAGCAAAAAACAGCAAAGAGAAAACCTAAAAAATGAACAAACAAGTTAGTTCAAAAAAGGCCTCACCACTCTCACACGCGTTGCTTACCTCACACTTGGTTTCACAAGTATCGAAAACTTGGCAATACTCGGTAAGTGAATGAGTGGTGAATATGCTTTGGTCTGGAATTGATTTTTGTTTGATATGACTCAAATAAAACGATGTACAGACTTGAACCAACAAACCACGACGAATTCGAAAATGAGAAAAACACACAAAAAATCAAAGACGTAAAACAAACGAACTCTAATCTAATTACCAAACTAGTAGGTAGTTACTAGCTTGCTAATTAGTGATAGAACCAACAAAATTGAAACTAGAAACAACAATTAGAAACTAGAAAATCTAACTAAAAACTTAATTTGGTCGTTGAGCTATGATGACGTGGTATTCAATGATTGGACGTTGAGTTTTCAAAAATTTTCACCCAAAATTTTCAAGTCTCGGCCTAGAACGCCCTTGGAAAAGAAGAATTTTCGTTTGGGAGGGAAAAATTAAAGGTTTGGAGCCCTTTTGGAGCTTCAAATGAATTCAAAATGGATTGGTCCCCCTTTTGTACTTTCAATTGTACTTGATTATTCCCTTTATCTCTTCTTTCTTTTGGATGACAATGAATATGCCAAGGAATATTCTTTCACAAACACCAAGTACACTCTCTTTCTTCTCCTTTTTTTGGATGAAACACACTCTTTGAATATTCTTCCTTAGCAAGACTTGATGAATATAGAAGAACAAGATGAATATTTAAGAGTTGACCAAAGTTTGACCCCTAACCAAATGAACTCCAAATCTGGATTTTTTTTTTGTAGATCTAGGTTCCTTAGGCTAAGGTGAACTCAAATATATAAAAATCATCCACAAAACTTGTCCAAATCACAAGCCCAATTTCGAATCTAGCTTAAAAGCTTCAAAAATTACCATATCCATGAAGGTTCTTAGCTCAAACTCAACCAAATCTTATTCCAAGTGTAGATATAGACTCCCTAGGTGTTAGAGAACAAGAATCTAACACAAGAAACTTCAAAAACAAAGTAAAAATGTATAGATCTAAGGATTAAATTTCGGATCTACCACAAGACAACACTAGAAACCCTTTTTTTTTTTTAGATTTTTGGATTTTTTACTCTTTTTTGTTGAGATTTTCTTAGTGAGAACACTAAAACCCAAGATTTAGGGATGTAGGAATAACCATAACCAGGGCTTTGATACCAAATGATAGCCTAAAGGTAGGATAAACACAAAATTGGCACTTAAAGGCAAAAATCAGCAAGAACACAAAGAGTATAATAACACACTAGAAGGAGATGAAGAAGAAGAATTGAATAAATGTAAGGCTAGTAGAGAGACCCTTACTTCCACTATGTTTTTAACAAAAGGAGATTTATCAAATCTTCAATCACACCTCACTAATGGAAGCTCAAACCACTCTCTTAGGTGACCCAAAGGTCCCACACTTCCTCAAGCACACCTTTCTTGCCAAATAACCCAATACAAGTGAAAACCAATTTCAATTGCATTCAAGGTTCAAATTTTAATTTTTCTCTCTTAAAGAGAAGGAGAAGACTACAATCTAACACTAAGATTACAATCTAAAAAGTCACTCAATTTATCATCTCAAAACTTAGGAAAATAAGAGCTAAGGTGTCTATTTATACTATTACATAATAAAAGACTTAATTGCCCTTAATAAAACTCCCAAAAGAGGCGTCTCTTGAGTGTATCTTTAGAGTGCAAAATGTATTCAATGCCCTTCACTTGAGGCGCCTATGGAGTGTATAAGTCCTGTTCCTTTTATTCTCTTGAACAAGGCTTCAAAATACTCCAAAAAAAAAGACTCCAATTGCTTTCCAATTCCGAAGCTTGAACCTTGGACAATATCTTGTGCTCTTGGTACTGCTCATGCTTGTATCAGATGACCAAAATCAAGACTTGATTGCCCTCTTTTTTTTGTTTCATTCTTTTGAATAATGGTCGGAATAAAATTTGGTTTCGTTGCCTACTTCATTGTCTGTAAATACTTTGTGCTTACATTCAAAGAGGGGCATGATGTAGACACGTAATTTTGTCCCTTTCGAAAGTTGAATTTACCAATTTATCCTTACTTTATCACGCACCCCACCCTATTTCATAATTCTTTCATAAAAAACAAAAAAATAACTAACCTAACAAAAATACCTCACCCTAACAAAAATAACAACCTAACTACCCTACCCCACATACCCCCTATCCCTACGCACATACCCCCACCTAGCCCCTCCCCCCTTCACGTTGTTTTTCCCCTTTTCGATAACTAACTACAATACAAATAACACCTCACACATATATGGGGACCTATAGGAAACTCTATATCCTCACATCACCTCACAGAATAATACAAGGATCATTCTTCCTTTTATTTCATTCACGCTCACACTACAACACACTGAAAAAAATACAAAAACACACTAGATTCACATACTGTCACTCAAAACAAAGGGAAAACTCAGCTTCGTTTCGACCAAATCAACAAAACCCAACCCCTTTTTAGTCGGTTCCGACTGAATCCCGTCGAAAAATGACCTAGTTTAAAATGGGTCAGTCAGGTCGATTCAAATTAGTGCAGATTTTGGTGTTGTTGCAAGTTGGATTTAGATTTTTATGATCGAGGTTCGATTCTAGGTTCCCGACGTGGACTCCGTCTCATTTAATTGAGTAATACTCGAATAAAAGGGGCATTAACGTCCATTCTTCATCTCATTCTCAATTAATCTTGATTGTTTGACACTTTGTGTGGTAAATTTATTGGTGTGTCAATCTTATTTTTGTTGATTTCTATATGTTTTATATCATCGTGGTTGATTGTTGATATTGATTGATTGTGTGAATTGGATAATCAAAGAATTTGGTCTCAATTTGGAGGGTAAATCTTAATTGTGGGGATTATGTTGAAAGTTGGCTAATTCGTAATTTTATTTGGAATATCTAATTTGTTAGTTGAATAATTTTGATGTCATTGAACATGATAGTACCATGATAGGTCGAGTTGGGTAGGCAAATGGTAGGCTCAGGTAGACAAATTTAGAGCTTATGGATTGTGAAATGTTTGGAATATTTATTGAATGGTTTTAGTTTACCGCATTTAGATCAATTGTATTTACTAAGCCGGGGAATGCCCCGACACAATTTGTATCTATTCACCGGAGAATGCCCCGACGTATTATGTTGGCGGAAGATAATCGTGATCAAGGCCTAAGGCATTGAGTAAAGCATTGTAGCGTAGTTTAGGATTAGTGTAGGTTTACTTTTTAGTACCTTTTTATTTCGGGCTGTAATAATTGGACTGGACATTATATTTTTTGACTTATTTTGTTTTGTTTTATTTTGTTTGTTTGATTGATTATTTTGTGTGTTTTGTGTGGTTTATACATTCATAGTGTCAAATTAGCCGATATACTCCATGAAGCGACCGTGGTCGAACCACGGGACCGAGGGGTGCCTAACTCTTTCCCCTCAGTCAACAGAATTCCTTAACCGGAATCTTTGTTCGCGGATCAGTTTAAAAGAGTCAAAAACAGTTTTGAAAAAGGAGTTTCAAAGGTGACTTGGCACACCCGATTATGCCAAGTGGTGACTCTGAGTTTAAATGTAAAAGAATCCTTTTCAAAACAATTTTCATTTTTTGTCACTTAATAAAAATAAATCTTTCAAACTTTAAATCAAAATCTTTTTTGGTAAAAAAGAGGTATGACAGTAACTTCAGACTTGTCTATCCTTGGTAGTAAAAATTAGGAATTTATTACATTTATGTGTTAAATTTCTATGTCATTATAACTTATAAGTAATGAATATTACTTAATTTATGCTATACTTGTTCCCCATTCTTCATTCTAGTCAAGAATTGTGCGCGCGCACACACTCTTTTATTGCATGGCTGAACTTTATATTATTATTTAATGTGAAATTGATGACTCCAAATCAAAGTTTTGATTGACAAAATCCCCTATGTGAGCATGTCCTGCAATTTTTTATATAGTTTGATTGTAAAAAACAAGGTGTTTGTTCAAATTGAAACTTCAAATTGACATGAGAAAATATTAATCCAGTTCTCTGTGGAGTTAATGACAGAAAATTAGTAATTTAATATCAAGGTGGTCATCCAAGTGTTTGTTCTACAATTCTGTTTTGGACAGTACTAAAAAATAGTAAAAATCCACTTAAATAATTTTAAAGTATTCAAGGATGGAGTAGAGCAGTCAAAAGAGTAATTTTATAAGGGGTCGTTTGGGGTGAGATATAAGAGATAAATAGTCTCGCGATAAAATAAAAAACTATTTTATTTTATGTTTGGTGTGAGGTATTAGTTAGTAACGGGATTATTTAACCCACCATTTACACCATAATAATGGGATAAATTATCTCACATATATGATAGAATAACTAATTTTGAGATTAATTATATCAAAATAACTCTTTTCTAACCAACCATGTCCTTTTGGCCATAAAATGTGGCCATAATTTGGCCATAATAGCTCAAATTTGATAATAAAGTCTATTCACATTGTAAACAGGTTTACATTTTTACATTCTTATCCTTTTCTCCCAATTTTATATTTTCTTTCTTCATTTGTTCTTCTAGCTATTTCCAACACATGGGGATTGAACATCTAACTTGTTTACTTATTTGTTTGTTGACTTTGCATTTCAAAATAATATCTATACAAACAAAGAAGAAAAACGTTAAGTTATTTCATTTATTTGAATAATTTTTAAAATTTAAAATAATATTAAACTTAAAAATAATTTTAAAATTGCTGGATATTTTTAGAATGTTATCTAAATGACTGAATGATAATTTAAAAATAATTATAAACAATTTTATTTGTCTTTGGTGGACAGTTATTCCATTTGGCCACATTTTTAGAATGAGAATTTAGAATATAAAATAATTAAAAATATTTAGAAAAGTAATTTTTTTCAAGTTTATTGATGTTCTGTTTTTATAATTTATCGACAAAAAAATAAAATTACTTAAAATTATGTAATTAGACAAGACAACAACAACAACAACAACATACCCAGTGTATTCCTACCTAGTGGGGTCTAGGGAGGATAGAGTATACGCAGACCATACCACTACCACAAGAGAAGTAGAGAGGTTGTTTCCAATAGACCCCCGGCTTAGAACCAATAACAGTATAACCAATACAAAAAGTAAGCGCATATAAATTATGTAATTAGACAAGACAAATTATTAAAATTATGTAATTAGACAAGATAAATTATTAAAATTTCTAATGATATAAATTCACTTCAAGAATTTATTTCTCTGAGTTTTTAGCTATTTAAAATCTTGTTGTGTATTTTTTTCAAGATTTTTAATCTAAAGGATCGAGAATGTATTAAATTCAACAACGTCAGGAATGCTGCTTCAATTAAATTAAAAGAGATATCAATAGAACATGCCTACTAAAAAATTTCATATTTTTCTATAGGTAATTATTTTTATTCTTGTAATATAGAACTTAATACATTTACTTTGATTCAATATTTTGCTAATCATTATATATATTTGCCATTAATGTAACCTCTAATAAGTAATTTTACCAATTATTGAGTTTAAATAAATTTTAAAATGTATTTAGATAATTATTTAAATATAATTTGAAAATATTCTCAATGACAATTAAAACTCAAAATAGTTTAGACATGGTAGATATCAATTCAATATAAAAATTATAAAATGTATATAGTTCATATATGTCGATTCTAGTTAACATTAACTCAGGAGAGTCACACATTGATGTTACAGTCTTGAACTCATATGTTACATCGATTTGAAAAATTATGAATCAGTACTTATGATCGTTATTATATATAACCTCTATTTAAATAATTTTATTAAATATTATATTTAAATAAATTGAAAATAGTTTTTAAAATTTAATGTGTAAACAATTCAATAACAACAAATAAAATTCAAAACATTTCAGACATTAACGAACTATAAAACTCATAAAATTATATATAGTCCATTTGTGTCGATCCTAGTTAACAGAAACAAAAGAGAGTCCAACGTTAATGTGGTAGACTTGTATTCCTATGTCACGTCGATTTGATCCTGTAAATCATTATTTAATATGACCTATAATTAAGTAATTATATTAATTAATATATTTATACAAATTTAAATTTCATATTTAAATAATTTTTAATCTAATTTGAAAATATTTCAATAACAACAACAAAAACTCAAAACACGTTAGACATGATAAATATTGACACAGTATAGTAAATAATAAAAACATATAATCTGTAAGTGTCAACCTAGTCAACATCAATCTAAGAGAGTCATATGATGTTGTAACAAGTTGTCTACTCCGATTTAATAACTTGTGAATTGTTACTTACATTGTTATTAATATGATCTTTAATTAAGTATTTTATTAATTGTTATTAATAGATTTAGATAACTTTTTTTAAAAAAATTGATAATATTTCAATCGTCAATTCAAAAGACTTTAGAAATAATAGACATCGACACATTAAACATAATTGGTATAAACATTTATAATTTTCAATCAAACGTATTTGGAAACATACTGTGAAAATTGAAACGTATTTTCAAACCAATTTAAACATAATTTTTTACTAATTCTAATTCTCGAGTAAAAAAATTTCTCTAATTCTAATTCTTTATTAAAATATTTTCCTCCACACTTAAATATTTTTTTCAGTGAAACGTATTTTCAGTATTTGAAAACATACAGTGGTAAATACGTTTAGAATTTGCCAATTTTCACACATACTTATTATTTGTTAATTTAAGTACAATTTTATAATTCTAAAACATAATCATTATTGTTAGATACGTTTCAAATACATTTACTTAGATTGACATTCTTAATTTCAGTTAGTATAATTTTACACCTTTTCAAGTTAAAAAAAATAATTAGATAAAGATCTCAATATTTCAGCATGATCTCAGTCAATGCTTATTCTTTCAGAGTAAGAATTTTATTTGTGACAGTAAAAGAAAATCAGTATTTAAATTTGAACATAACATCCTTGACTCTAGCTACGACTGTTCAAAATCGAATCGAAATCAATAATCTGTAATGACATTTTGGTTAGTGAACCAGTGGTTCGACTTTTAGGATTACCAAGTGTAAAGTATGTGTGATTTGTTATTATCATAATATTTTACAAATTATATTTGAAAATTATATATATATATATATATATTAATTTTATTTAAGCGTAATAATAAAAAAAAAATTATTAGAGATCATTTAGTAACAAATATAAGTAACAATTCACAATTTATCAAATCGTCGTAATATATGGGTGAAAGAGTTATATGATTAATACTTATACCTCTCGACAGATGTGAACTATATGCATAATTTCTGTAAGTGTCAACGTTTATCAGGTTTAAGGTATGTTGAGTTGTCGTTATTGTGATATCTTACAAAATATGCCTGAGAATTATTTAAATATATATTTTAATTTTATTTAATTTTATACTTAAAAAAATAAAGAATTAGAGATCATTTTAGTAACAAGGAGAGAAAGTTGGAGGAGAACATGAGAAAAAAAATAGACAGTAAACATAGTGTTTGTGTTATAGCAAAAAATATGTACGTTTTTGAAGAAATAATACTTATTTTAATTGTATAAGACTATTGATATTCTTGCCTAAGAATTTGTGTTGCAATTAAATTGCAATATAGGGAGTATACAAATTTTAATGCTTAATTACCTTGACTTTAAAAAAATAGAAAAAGATTCCAAAAAACTACTATAGACTTTTTAATATTATGGCCATTTAGCATCATCCATTAATTATATGCAAGTTGTCATCTATAAATCATCGTATCAATATTTTGTGAGCAATATCGAGCGAGCAACACCATATCTAATTCATCAACTAAAAAAGTCCAGTTTCCAATTTCCCAAGTCATGATATCAATATCCACATAAATCCTCATCATTATAACTATATATAAGGTAGAATCACCTTTTTGGTATTTCTCACAAATTTTTTACTGCAATTAAATAGCTATACATGTTTATTTTTTTTTATATATTTAATTATATTTGTCCTCATTTATTATTTTATTTTATGATATTTTTATTTGAATCTTTATAATTGAACTATATAGTATTTTTTTTTTATAGATCTCTTCTTTTTCCTCATTAAATTACTTGTTCTTTTTTACTTATTTCTTATATTAAAAATTAATTATTTTTCTTATTTATTTATTTTAGTAAATCATGAAAGATTTATAATTATTTTTATATTATTATTATTATCAAGTAATTACATAAAGTATTCATAGCCAAACTTAAATTTTTAAAACATAATTAATAACGATAATTTCATATGTTTTACTCTTAATTTATTAAAATTTTAAGTTGTTTGTCAAGTGAAAAGTATAAGTAAGAAGGAACTAAAGAGTACCCTTTTCTCTAATTTTCATTTTTCTTGATCCTTGTACTAAAAATAAAATTTTCTTTTTACTTATTACTTTAACAAATAAAAAGAGGTTTATTATTTTAATTTCTTCCAATATTACTTTTATCATTAAGTAACTATAAACATAATAGTTGTTAATCATATACTTTCAAATCACAATTATCGAGATAAATAAATAAATTTCTATTAAATAGCTTTTTATTAATAGGAGTATCAAATCAACAAATGCAAAATAAAATGAAATAGATAGAGTGCATATTTATTTTTTTATATTTTAGTAAAATTTGTGCAATTTTGCAGCTATGGTCTCATTTTCAATCAAAGCATTTATTATTTTTTAACAATACTTATCCTCTTTTTGGATGTGTTTGGTACAAACATGTATTTTTAGTGGAAAATATTATTTTAAAAATATTTTTCAAAAAAAAAATAGTGTGTTTCTAATTTATTTTCTTATATTCGATATGTAAATAAATATTACTTAAAAATCATTTATATATAATTTAAATAAGTACTATGAGAGGTGGGGTATAAGGTGGCAGGGATGGGAGCTACTGGTGGAGTGAAGACTTTTTTGGTTTCTCATCCGGTATTCGATACTCGAGCACGATTAATTTGAATTCGCATCGGGTAGGGCCTCATTCGGAGGTAGTGCTACCAGCAAGGATTTTTTCATACCCAGGACTCGAATCTGAGACCTCTGGTTAAGGAAGGAGCAGCCTCATCCACTGCACCATATCCTTTGGTGGTATTAGAAGTCCAATTTCTTCCTTTTTTGGATCACTAATGAGTTCTCTTGAAACATTCATGGGGCGATTATCTTTCTAATATTCAAATTTGTTAATAGAAATAATTATTCCTTAATACACAAAAAAGTCATGTCGAGATGGATTCTTTCTTCTAAAATCCTATTTGCTAAGTTAAATATCAATTGTTACGATTCAAAAGTTGAGGTTATGATGGCATCTATCCCGACCCAGCTTAAGTAGAGAAGCCAAACACCCGAAAAGGAATATAGATCGAGAATATTACTAAAATACGATAAGACGACACTTCTACAATAATGTAAGTCGCCATTGGAATATTTTGTGTTTTGACTATGTTAAAAAAAAATAAAAATTCTTGGATTACAAAACTAAATTCAAGTAATTTTATTTGTATAGGTAGCTTCTAATTACTGTAGACACGTAATTTTGTCTTTCTCGAGAGCCGAATTTATCCTTTTACCCTACCTTATCATACACCCTATCTCATTTTAATAATTTTCCACAAAAAGGCAAAAATAACCAACTCTTAACAATATTCATAACAAATTTTATCCCATCCTAACCACCCTACCTACCCTCACAGCACCCGAACCCCACATACCCTCCCCTTCCCCATACCTTAAGTTTTTTCTTTTCTTTTTCCATAACAGATCACACACACAGAAGCCATCTCTCCACTAAAAAAAAATACACAGATTACACACTAGAATTTTCCATCATCTTCCATTTTTCTCCAATAACACAGCATACTCGCCTCACCATAAGTTACATCACACACCACATACTATAAAGGAGAATTGATATACACACACAACTCACACATAGAGAAGAATATATACACACAATACACAGAGAGGGAGGAGGGCCGAACAGATGGACTCCTTTGCTTTTTTCCATTGAATAACAGATTGAGCTCCACACACAATTTCACACACACACAGAGAGTCACCTCACACACCCAAATCAACAGAGAGAATACGCACTCTCCTAATCTGAGAAAAACAGGAAAAAAAGGGTGAGAGAGATTGGAGAAAAAACAGAGAGGTGCGAGAGAAAAAATGATCGAGAAAATCGAAAGAGAGAGAGAGAATAGAGAGAGGCAGTGAGGAATTGAGAAGAAAAGAAGAGAGGAAAACAATCGGTCCTCAATTTTCCAGCGACCAGGGCTCGCCAGAGCTCCGGCAAGTTCGAATTTCACAAGAAACAGTAAAGTCGGCGGCCAATCAACAACACCCAATCCATTTTGAATCGATTCCAACGAGGCTCAACCGAAACACGATCGAAATAAAGGACGGGTTGTTCGATTTGCTTAGGAATTAGTTTAATTTTGATTTTATTCACTTCGCGAGTACGGAGTCGAGGTTTTCCGTTCGAGAGTTCTGATCGGACGCTGATTGGTTCACTATCATCAAAATTAGATTCATTGAGGTCCATTTCTTAACTCTATTTCTTAATTTTTATCCGATTACATATATTGATTTGATATTTTTTCTATTTATGGGGTGATTAAATATATTGATTTGATATTCTTTCTATTTATGGGGTGATTTTGGTTGATGTTTGATTGTTGTATATCATTGATCTCATGGTATAAGTTTAATGTTAATACGGATGGATAGCTATTTTCATGTTAAAATTCATATGTTAAAAAGAAATTCGGGGTAGGGTTAATCTCGATAAAGTGAATTTGTATTAATTTTGAATCATTAATTATGTTGAATTTGTTGGAATCGTGATAAATCAAAATGAATAAGAAAATGATAGGGGTAGGCAAATTTAAGAATTCTGGATTGGTGAATGCTTGAAATGTATGTTGAATGATTTTGTTTTATCGTTTTTTGGATCAATTGTACCATTTGACCGGGGAATGTCTTGATGTATCTGTATTGTTTTATCCGAAAAATGCTCCAAAAAAGTTGTACTTGAAGATGGCGCGCGATCAAGGCCAGAAACATAGGGTGGAGTTTAGTTTAGAATAAAATAGATTTACATTTTTGCATTTTTTTTGGGATTGTATAATTTGGATTGAACATTATTTTGATTTTAAACTTTTTTTGATTTGTTTGTTTGCTTATTTTATGTGTTTTGTTAATCTATTCACTTCATAGCATCATACTAGCCAATATACACCACGAAGCGATCGTGGTTGAACCACTGGATCGAGGGGTGCCTAATACCTTCTCCTCGGTCAACAGAATTCCTTAGCGAGAATCTCTGTTCGTGAATCAGTTTAAAAGAGTCAAAATCATTTTGAGAAAGGATTTCTAAAGGTGACTTGGCACACCAGTTTTATGCCAAGTGGCGACTTTGAGTTCAAATGAAAAAGAATCCTTTTCGAAACAAATTTTATCTTTTGTCACTTAATAATAAAACCTTTTCAATCATAAAATCAATCTTTTTTTGAAAAAAAAAAATAGGTGTGACAGCTCTAACGACTCTGTTGGGATTTTTCAGAATTCGAGCATATTTTTGAGTTGTATCGGCTCAGTTTGACACTATTGATGTATAGATATTTTGTTTTTGTTATTCTTTTATCATTATTGAGTACCTACGTGCTACATGTTTACAGTTTTTCTGTTTTCTGCTGCTCCTTTATTTCTGGCATCATGTGCATTACTCCGCGTCATTCTTTCCACAACAAGTCCCGAAGTACACGAACTCTAGTTGAGTCACCCTTATTTTAGGAGGGAGAGCTGTTGGATGTCTGGAGTAGGTGAAAAGCAGTCACATCCACTATCGATTATATGCGCCTTTGAACAGCCTTGTTAGTGGAACCCAGCCTAGATCAACCTTTAGGTCATGCTTATTTGCATCATATTGAGACCTAGCAGGACCCACTTGGTCCTTTCATAGGAGACTTACCCCTAAAGTATCCTTATGTGCTAATTGTTGCATATTTGAGGATAACAGGGTCATTTGATGGATTGATTTGGGGAAAGCATGTGCTGGAATTAAAGGAGCGTGTGTTTAGGCAAGGAAAAAGAAATTAAAAAAGAGAGTTTCGTAGTTTTTTAGTATTCTTTATTGCTTTTGGTTTTCACAATTGAAAAATATTTTTTACCTTTTGCACTCATTTATTCAAAAAAAAAAAATATATCAAAAAGATTTTGCCTTTGTTTCCTTTAGCAAGCATTCATAATTCGAAAATTTCAATAAGATTTTTGTAGGAGCTTTCTTTAAAAAGAAAGATTCAAAAAAAAGATAGAAGTTTTGTACATTTCATATAACGAAAATACCAAAAAGATTTTCCTTTCATAGTCGTTGGTATCAGGTTTATCTGAAGTGTCTAATTAAAAACCCCAAAAGATTTTTTTTGATGGTGTCCATCATCTGTCTTTGGTCAATCTCTTAAGTTAGGGTCAATTTGTTAGTTAATCCTAAATTGTCCAATCTGGACGAACTACGCACACCTGATTCTCCTCTTTCAGGAGTGAGATACGTAGGTAGTCCTTCTAGGATTCGGTGATATTATTTAAAAACTTCAAAAAGATATTCTTCACTCTTCATTTAGAGTAGGTGTTCATATACATCTTCAAAAGAAAACTATAAAAAAAGATATTTTCCTTTAATAGTTTCAAGTTTCATTTCCATATGAAATTCAAAATCTAAAACCCAAAAAACTTTTCTTTGGTAATCATAGGTTTCATTTTGTATAGGGAGTTTATAATTGAAAAATACAAAAATCATTTTCTTCAATTCTTTTGACAATTTGTTATTTTGTTTTCTTTCCAAAGTTTTAAAAAAAAAAGAGAGCTTGATAGGCCATGTTGTGCCAAAACTTCACGAACTACGCACACCTAATTCTCCTTTCTCGGAAGTGAGATACTTAGGCGCCCTTCTTGGGTTCAGTGATCTTTTCCAAAGAAAATAAAAAAGAAAAAGATTTTGAGAAAGTGTTGAACTCTAACACGTTTGTTATCTCTTGTTCAGTTAGTTTCAGGTAGTTAGTTTGTGGTATTGTAACTGGTCCTCCATATCACGCCAAATTCAAGTATGGGTTAGTTGTATCTAACAAGGATATGGAGAGTGACATCATGGAGCAAACAAAGAATCAGGAAAATGAGAGTTTAAAGCAAGAGATTTTGAGACTGAGGTAACAAATGATGGAAATGCATCGAGCTTGGGTCAATGGGTTGCCTCCTCCTTCATTCCCCGTTATTGATCCCGTAAATTCCCTGAGTTTTCCATCACAAGTGCAAACTCCATTTCCTAATGTTGTTGATGCACTATAACATGCCTCGAAATTCATACCAAGCCAAAAGCATCCCAATACTTCTATCACTCATTCTCTAGCTCTTTGGTATAAATCTACCATATAGATAACACCGCATACTGTCTGTACTTTTGTTCCTCAACCTTGTGTTGCATCCCCCACTTTTGCTATCAATCTAATGATTATGCTTTCCTAATCTGCTAAAGATCAAGGAAAAATGGCTGGGAAAATGAAGAGTGCAGAAAAGGTTATGAAAAAGTCTATGGGAATTGCGAATTATGAGGATGTTTCCTATAAAAATCGGGGCATGTCTTAGAGTGTTAACCTCTCTCTTAACTTTGAGGTATCAGAACTTAAGGAACATGATGGGTATGAGGATTTTATAAAATACTTTGCATAATATTTTCATTAGTTGAGGAGGATTGAGGGGAAAAAGAAGGAAAACATACCTATCATTGTTCTAGGGGCAAAGAAGAGCTCGAGAGGTCCAACTCAGCAATACTACCAGTCTCAATCTCGATCTTACACATCAAATCCACATGCTCACCAGCAACAAGGTTCCTCTTTGCAAAATGTAAGATATTCCATTCTGGTTACTCTGTATCCTTTGAATAATGCACAATGGTATACTCATCTGTCTCCTTATCCACAAGGCCGTGCATCAGACCCTCAACATCGTCCTCAATCCCCACTTATTTACCAAGGAAATTCCAAGTCCAAGTTCACCCGAGGTCGGAGTTTACCAAAAAGAGAAAGTCAAAGGATAATTTTACATGGAATGTGTCTAATAGCGGTGAAAGCTCTAGTCATGCTGATGTGTAAACCAATGGCTAAGATGTCAGGCTCAACAATTGAGAAGTTACTCCTCTCTTTACTTAGAAGGATTGTTGGTAGTTTGTTTTACTTTTCTTTCTGTTTTTCGAATTATTTCAGGGTTATAGTTGAAAATCTATATTGTTTCATTTCTCTGTCGTTTTTGTTTAAACCCTTCTATTTTCTTTTCAAAGTGATGTGGTGTCCTTTGTCGTTTTGTCTTATTTCAAGTTGTTTGTTTGTCTTATTTACACAATACATTTTAGGTTGATTCTAGTGTTATGACATGCCTGCAGAATTTTCAGCCAGATCTTAAAATCCAGTTTAATCATGAAATATTGAATCAGAGGGCTAAAGTTAGAAAGCAAAAGCATTTGAAAAACTGGTAGAGTGTTGAGACATTTGTTGACTACATTGAGGCTTTCTTTTAAAATTTAGG
The DNA here is from genome assembly GCF_002878395.1 of Capsicum annuum. Classification (NCBI taxonomy): domain Eukaryota; kingdom Viridiplantae; phylum Streptophyta; class Magnoliopsida; order Solanales; family Solanaceae; genus Capsicum; species Capsicum annuum. The sequence continues at coordinate 249,337,641 of NC_061111.1, read as the reverse complement.
CAATCATTTTGAGAATCATAAGAATAACTGGGTCACAAATGGAGAAACATGTCTCAATTAGGTTAAATAGTGGATGCGTGATCCCTATACAAGAGAAACAGGAAGATAATCATCCCCGTGAAATTATAAGTCGTTCAATGTGAGGAATGTACGACGGAAGTGAGTTTATATGCTGGACAAAGTGTAGAAGAAGAAGTGGCACACATGCTCAGTTAAAGTTAGTGTTGCTAAAATGTCTCAAATGATCTTCATATGTCACTTCATATTGCATGATGTGTACTTTCATTTTCAAGGATTGATATGACGAAGACATTTCATTATGCTATTCAAACATTGTGTCGTCCTTTGTTTACCCCATTTGAGCCTTAGGTTAATTTTATTTCATACACCTCTTTTGAAATTAAGATAGACCAACAAAGATCAAAAGAAAAGTGTTGACCAAAATAATAGACTCAGAAAAGTTTTAAAAAAAATAGAAGAAAATGTGTCTACAAAAAAGTGATGAGTGCCAAGAAAAATAGAGTCAGAAAAAAAATCCTAAAGAGAAAAGAGTAAAAAAAAAATCAGAATCAAGCAAAAGAACGACTTTTTTGAAACTACGTGTGACCTGATTCTCCTCTCTTGGGAGTGAGATACGTAGGCTGCCCTACTCTAGGATTGGTCCAACCAAATAAATAATTTAGAATTGCCCAGTCAAAAGAAATTGGGGCATGAGTTAATCCTCATTGTTTGATTCGATCTAAAAATTGTAAGTCCTACCCTACTTCAAGTATCGTTTGGGTTTTATGCCATCCTTTCTTTCTAACCTTATATAAAAGTTATGTTACAATCAAAGAAAGATCTTCAAATCAATCTTTGAGAATGTTAAGGCTAAACATGCAATGGATATGATGACGCATTTTGGGAACTACTTGTCTTCCTCAGCAAAAGGAATCAGGAGAGAAATAAAAATGAGAGTCTTATTGGTGAAAATCCTTATGGACACCATAAGACGAGGGTAAATTGCGAGAGATAAAAATGAGAGAGTCTAATCAGTGAAAATCCTTATGGGCACCGTAAAATAAATGTGAATTGGGAGAAATAAAAATAAGAGAGTCTCATTAGTGAAAACCCTCACGAACACCATAAGGCAATGATGAGCTGAGAGTAACAAAGCGACTTTTTGGCAAAAACCCTTCAAGGAGCAACTAGCCGAATGAGATCACCGAATGAATTTGGCCCAAAGAAGTAACTCAGTTTCAAGGCCATTAACTAAAGAATAATTGGTAAAAAGTTTGGATGGAAAGATCAGACAACTTAATCCAAAATGCATGACATATCATTAGAGTTGACTGACATTTTTAGATAAATTTTTCTTTTATCTTTTTCAATGAGGACATTCATTTTCTTTTCTTTCTTCTCTATAGTTTTATTTTTGTTTTCTTGAGTCAGTTATCCAAATAAAAAAAATTATTATTTTCCTCGTGTCTTTGAGTCAAGTTCATGTCAAAACAAGTACGAAAAGATTTCAAAACTGACTACTAACTTCTTCAATTATACAAAGCAAGACAGAAAGTCCAACGCATGAAAGAGAAATAATTGTGAGAGGAAATAAGGCATGCAAAAAGTTTTGTTGACAGACAAATCTGGAAACTCATGGAAATACTAAGATTCAAAGAGTTTATTTGAGGAGCGTGGCAAAGCGGAGATGCTGTATTTTATTTCAGAGTCACTCTTAATAATCTGAGTTTGGGTCAATGATGTAGCTAGTCAATGACATATGTTAATGGTTGGAAGCAAGATTAAATATGACAAGCGCAAGAGCAATTTCCTCGAAAGCCAAAGACACAAACAACCCACCATGTTTTAAACTCACAAGTTTTCTTTGATGAAACAGGAAACATGTTACCTTCAAATCAAGGACTTCAAAGCCTAAACATTAAAGGCCATAATTTCTCACATCTAAAAATGCAGAAATGTTGTTGCATATGTTTGGTAATCAAAACCATAGTAAAACTTATAATTCAATATTTCTAGGAGACACACTTCCTTGTTTGGGTAATTCATGTGGCATTTGTAAGGAGATACACTTCCTTGTTTGGTAATTCAAGTGGCATTTGTAAGGAGATACACTTTTTTGTTTGGGTAATTCAAGCGGCATTGTTAAGGAGATGAACTTTTTCGTTTAGGTAGTTAAAGCGGCATTTGTAAGGTGACACACTTCTTTGTTTGGGTAGTTCAAGCAACACTTGTAAGGAGACGCACTTCCTTATTTCGGTAATTCAAGCGACATTCGTAAGAAGATGCGCTTCCTCGTTTTGGTAATTTAAGCAGCATTAGTGAAGTGACACACTTCCTTTATTTTGGTAATTCAAGCGGTATTAGTAAGGAGACACACTTCCTTGATTAGGTAATTTAAATTTTAATTGTTAGGTGTTTTACTTCCTAACTTAATTCTTGATTCCTAAAAGATGTACCTCCTAGTCGAGTCATTCTCCTTGATTCCTAGAAGATGTACTTCCTAGCCGAGTCATTGCTTTGATTCCTAGAAGATGTACTTCCTAATCGAGTCAGTACCCTTGATTCCTAAAAGATGTACTTCCTAGTCGAGTCATTCCCTTTGATCCCTAGAAGATGTAATTCCTGCTCGAGTCATCTCCCTTGATTCCCAGAAGATTTACTTCCTAGTCTAGTCATTCCCCCTGATTCCTAGAATATGTAATTCCTGGTTGAGTTATTTCCCTTGATTCCTAGAATATGTGCTTCCTAATAGAGTCATTCCCCTTGATTCATAAGATATTTACTTCCTGGTAGAGTCATCCCCTTGATTCTGAGAAGAGGTACTTCCTAGTCGATTCATTCCCCTTGATTCCTAGAAGATATACTTCCTGGTTGATTCTTTCCCCTTGATTCCTAGAAAATGTACTTCCTGGTCGAGTCATTCCCCTTGATTCCTAGAAGATTTACTTTCTGATTGAGTCATTCCCCTTGATTCCTAGAAGATGTACTTCCTAGTCGAGTCTTTTCCCTTGATTCTTAGAAAATATATTTTCTAGTCGAGTCATTCCCTTTGACTCCTAGAAGCACTTTCTAGCCGAATCATTCCAATTAACCCATAGAAGATGCATTTCTTTTTTTGGATTTTTCAAGTAGTTATGATGTGACTTTCACATAAGTCCTTTGATGATAAGTCGGGAAAAAATTTAATTCCTATTTATGGAACTTTACTTTTCTGACAATTGGATGTTCTCTTTATAGTAATCTTTGTTTGAAATAATTTTCTTTCTAGTTTTGATATGATTTCAGGATCCCGCCTGAAGAATAGGGTGAAGAAATGAAAAGTCAAGGAACAAGGGGGAGAAGTTGAAAGTCAAGCAACAAGTTGAAGAAATTGAAAGTCAACAGATTAAAGAAATAGCAAGTCAGGAGCCCGCCTGGAGAACAGGGTGAAGAAATGGAAAGTCAAGCAATAAAGTGAAGAAGTTGAAAGTCAAGCAACAAGGTGAAGAAATTGAAAGTTAATAGATTAAACAAATAGCAAGTCAGGAGCCTGCCTGGAGAACATGGTGAAGAAATTGAAAGCCAAGCAATGAGGTGATGAGATTGCAAGTCAGGAGTTCGCCCGGAGAGTAAATTAAGGAAATTGCAAGTCAGGAGCCTGTCTGGAGAACAGGGTGATGAGATAACAAGTCAAAAATCAAGGGAAGCTGCATAGATAGGACTTTTATAGTTTTATTTATGTATTTAACTTGTAATTTTTATTTTGGATGAAATGACAGAGCCGCAGACCGGAATCTCGACGGAATCAACCTCACTCGACTCTCCAACTCGGTTGTCTTTCTTCCTTCTGTTTCTTTCTTTTGAATAATGGTCAGAACAAAATTCTGTCTCGTTGTCTACTTCTTTGTTAGAAAATACTTTGTTTTTACACCCAAAGAGGCGCATGTTGTAGACATATAATTTTGTCCCTCTCGAGAGCCGAATTTACCCCACCTTACCATACACCCCACCTCATTTTAATAATTTTCCACAAAAAGACAAAAATAACCAACTCTTAACAAAATTCATAACAAATTTTATCCCATCCTAACCACCCTAACCATACCCCTGCCTTCATACCACCCCTAACCCACATACCCTTTCCCACCCCCCCCCTCACGTTTTTTCTTTTCGTTTTCCATAACAGATCACACATACAAAAGCTATCTCTCCTCCAAAAAAATACACAAATATTACACACTCGAATTTTCCATCATCTTCCATTTTTCTCAAAAAACACAGTATGCTCACCTCACCATAAATTACATCACACACCACATACCATAAAGGAGAATTGATATACACACATAGAGAAAAATATATATACACAATAAACACATATAGGGAGGTGGGACGAACAAATGGACTCCTCTATTTTTTTCATTGAATAACAGATTGAGCTCGACACACAATTTCATACACATACACAGAGTCGCCTCGTACACCCAAATCAACGGAGAGAATACACTTTACTAATCCGATAAAACCAAAAAAGGGGGCAAGAGAGATTAAAAAAAATAGAGAGGTGCAAGAGAAAAATTGATAGAGAAAATTGAGAGAGGGAGAGTGAATAGAGAGAGACAGTGAGGAATTGAGAAGAAAACAAAAGAGGAAAATAGTCGGTCCTCAATTTTCCGACTACCAGGGCTCGTTGGAGCTCCGGTGAGTTCGAATTTCACAAATTACAGTAAAGTCGGCAGCCAATATACAACACCCAACCCATTTTCCATCGATTCCGATGAGGCCCAACCAAAACACGGTCGAAATAGAGAACGGGTTGTTTGGTTTGCTTGGGAATTAGTTTATTGATTTTATTCAATTCGTGAATTCGGAGTCGAGGTTTTCTGTTCGAGAGTTCTGATCGGGCGCTGATTGGTTTATTGTTATCAAAATTAGATTCCTTGAGGTTCATTTCTCAACTCAATTTCTTAATTTTTGTACGATTACAGATAGTGATTTGATATTCGTTCTCTTTATGGGGTGATTTTTGTTGGTGTTTGATTTTTGTGAATCATTGATCTCATGGTATAAGTTTAATTTTAATATAGGGGAATAGCTATTTTCATGTTAAAATTCACGTGTTAAAAAGAAATTCGAGGCGGGGTTAATCTCTATAAAGTTAATTTGTTTTAATTTTGGATCATCGATTATGTTGAATTTGTTGGAATCATGATAAATCATAACGAATAGGTAAATGATAGGGGGTAGGAAAATTTAAGAATTCTGGATTGGTGAATATTTGAAATGTAAGTTGAATAATTTTGTTTTATCGCTTTTGGATCAATTATACCATTTGACCAAGGAATGCCCCGACGTATCTATATTGTTTTACCCGAGGAATGCCTTGAGAAAGTTGTACTTGAAGATGGCGCGGGATCAAGGCCCAAAATGTCGGGTGGAGTTTAGGTTAGAATAGAATCGATTTACATTTTTCGCATTTTTTATTTTTGGGATTATATAATTTGGACTGGATATTATTTTGGTTTTGAACTTTGTTTGACTTGTTTGTTTGCTTGTTTTATATGTTTTGTTGATCTATTCACTTCATAGAGTCATACTAGACGACATAATCCACGAAGCGACCATGGATGAGCCACATTATTGAGGGGTGCCTAACACCTTCCTTCGATCAACAGAATTCCTTAGCCGGAATCTCTGTTTGCTGACCAGTTTAAAAGAGTCAAATCATTTTGAAAAAGAATTTCCAAAGGTGACTTAGCACACCAGATTTATGCTAATTGGCGACTTTGAGTTCAAATGAAAAAGAGTCATTTTTGAAATAAATTTTATCTTTTGTCACATAATAATAAAAACCTTTTCAATCATATAATCAAACTTTTAAAAAAAACGGGGACAATTGCACTTATTTTTCTTTATGATTGAACGAATCCAAATTGATTAAGTTTTCAGAAAAGTCCATACTCGTTGGAAAATAAACTTCAATGCCTAACCATTATAACACATAGAGCAAACCAAGTAGGTAAGCATTGATGTACCTGACGAAATTTTTGCTATGTGATCATGAGGTCCCGGTTCAAGTCGTATAAACGGCTAATACAAGGTAAGGATGTATACAACAAATTTTTATGCTTCGACCTTTTTCTAAATCTCGTGCATAACAGGATTCAGTGCATCGACTGCCTTTTTTAGATCAATCCAACCTCCTTTGCACCTACGAAAGAGTCAAAATGGCATATTATCCTTAAGTAAACTGGCTAATAAAGCGGGCTCATCATGTGAAATTAAATAAAATAGATTAACGCAATTGAATTGATCTTTCAATTTATTGATGAGTGTAACTATGACAAACACATAACTATTAATTGATGGGATGCCAACTATAGAGTGAGTGGTACAGAGTTAGTTAGAAAGTAGTTGATGTGGCAAGGTTGTTAGAGGTAGTTAGCAGATATTTTTCCGTCTTAGTTGTAGTCTTATTCAGATTTTTTAAAAATTTGATTTATTTTTGCATTTATACCTATTAGTAGAACCTTTGATGTTGTTTTAATGGTTGAAAATGGTGGAAGGTGATGAAATGAAGAAGAATGGGGAAGAAAGTGAAAAAAAAAATATTAATTAAACATTTTAAATATGAGTTGATGCGTGTATTTCACTCTCCACTCAAAATGTGGGTGTAGGCATTTCAAGAAAAAAATAATTTCACTTTAAAATGATCCAGAGGGATAATAGGACTCCCGCAAAGTATGTGTGTACCTGGTAATTGGGTAATAGATTGAGGAGGCATTTGACCATTTTCTCCAAAGAGAATAAAAAAGAATAGAAGAAAGAGAGAGGAGAGAACGTGAGTAAGAGAGAAAAGGTGAGAAAAGTGGGTTAAAAAAAAGATACTCCCTCCTTTTCAGAATAAGTGAATTGTTGGGATATTTATTGGTGTTTCAAAATAAGTGAATCATTTAATTTTTTTTCAAATTTATCCTTATGATTTGATTACAAGGTCAACTTTTTCTTTTTTTGGGGTAAAAATAGAAAGTTGTGTTAAATTTATGTCTTTAATGCTTTTTTGTTAATCTGTGTGCCAAAATCCAACAATTCATTTATTATGAAACGGAGGGAGTAATCAAAAGATCAAAAGAAAAAAAATATTTTTTATGGGAAAAGTAAAAAAAGATATCAATGAAATAATAAATTATTTATCCGTTGATTGAAACAAAAATCTTTTATTTTTTTATCTAATTCTATTTTTTAGCTGTTCACCACCTTAAAAGAAACTTTTTATAAATTTTTTTAAACCACTAATAAAATAAGTGGTAGAAAATGGGACTCCCCATAAATGGGGCCTTAGGAAATTGCCTAAATTTTTTACATTATTAGTCGGCCCTGCTTTAGTCTTTTAAAAAAAAAATAGAGAGTGTGAGCGATATTGTGAGGTTGAAATTTTTTTTTTTTTGAGTGTGTAGTTGTTTTTGGAGTATTTTACTCAGATTAAAAGTGTAAAATTCCTTCCTTTAGTGATTTCAGTTGCTTCTCTCGGCCTGTGATTTTTTCTTGAAGAATTTTCACATAAAAATCTTGATGTCATTATCGCTCTTTTTATCTTGTTGATTAACCGTATTATTGTATGTTCCGCATTTATTATTTTTTATCGTAAATATTATTTATGTGGTGGAGTTTATCCCCCACAACTTGTATTAAAGAATAAGTTCTTCTTATTCACATAAATAATTTTGTGGCGGTTGATCTTACTATACTAAAAAAAATATATGCAGCAAAGTATGAAATAGAAAAATTCAACGGTGATAATGGTTTCTCAACATGACAAAGAAGGATGAACGATCCGCTCATCCAACAAAAATTGCACAAGGTGTTAAACGACAAATTCAAAATGCCTAAATTCATGAAATAAGAGGATTGAGAAAAAAAATGGATGAAAAGACTTCGAGTGCAATTAGGTTACACTTAACAGATAATGTGGTCAATAACATCATTGATGAAGATAACACCTAGGGTATTTGGACAAAGTTGAAAAATCTATATATGTACAAATTGCTAATAAATAAATTGTATCTAAAGAAACAGTTTTATGGCTTACATATGGTGAAGGTATAAATTTTTTTGTCATATTTAAATGTGCTTAATGAACTAATCACACAACAGAATAATCTTAGAGTAAAGACCGAGGTAGAAGATAAAGTCATCATACTCTTGAACTCGTTATCATTTTCTTATGATACTTTGACAATAATCATCTTACATGATAAGAACTCTATTGGGCTATAAAATGTCACATCTGCTCTTATGCTCAATGAAAAGACAAGAAAGAAGCCTGAAAATCATGAGCGGGGTCTCATCACAAAAAGAAAAAGCTGGAGTCACTAACAGAGTTCAAGCCACAATGGTAGATTCATAGGTCTTAGAAAATCCAAATTCCAATTTAAATCAAGAGCAAGAACTTGCTAAAATTGTGATACATTAGGCCATTTTGAAAGAGATTATCCAAATCTAAGAAGGATAAAAGGTAAAAGCAGTGGCCAAAAGAACAATGACAACGAAACTTCCACAATGTAAAATAATGACAATGTTATTCTCTTCATAAACGAAGAAGAAGAGTGCATGCACTAGGAAAATACAGAGTCGAAATAGGTGGTTGACATTGCAACATCTTACCATGCTACATCAGTAAGGAATCTTTTCTACAAATATATAGTAGGTGATTTCGATATTGTGAAAATGGGTAACACAAATTACTCAAAGATTATGGGGATTGAAGACAGTTGTATTAAGACAAATATCAGATGCACATTGATTTTAAAAGATGTGCATCATGTACCTGATTTGCGGTTGAACTTAATCTCAAAAATTGCTTTGAATCGAGATAAAAACGAAAACTATATTTCAAATAAAATATGGAGACTCATGAAGAAAGCAGTGGTGATTGTTAAAGGAGCAGCTTACGGCACATTGTACATAAAAAATACAGAAATATGCAAATATAAATTGAACGTGGCTCAAAAAGAGATTTCTACATATTTGTGGCACAGAAGAATGGGTCATATGTGCGACAAAGAATAGTAGATTCTTTCTAGGAAATCACTCATCTCTTTTGCCAAGGAGACGATAGTAAAATCTTATGACTACTACTTATGTTGTAAGTAACATAAAGTCTCATTTCAGACACTGTCTGAAAGAAAATTGAATATACTTAATTTGATAGTCAAATATTTATGGTCCAATGAAGGTCGAATCGATGATCGATAATAAATATTTTGTTACTTTTATCGATGATACTTCATGCAAATTATGGGTTCATATATTGAAAATCAAAGATCAAGTGTTTCAAGTATTCCAGAAGTTATATCAATCGATGAAAAGGGAGATAAGTTGAAATTTAAAGCACTTTTGCACTGATAATGGAGGCGACTACACTTCAAGGAAATTTAAAGAGTATTATTCAAGTCATGGGATCAAGCATGAGAAGTAAGTTTTTGAAATCCCATAACACACTGGTGTAGCTGAAAGGATAAATTACACTATTGTTAAGAAAGTGAGAAGCATGATTGGAATGGTTAAACTGCATAAGTGATTTTGGGGTGAAGCAGTTCAGACAACATATTACTTGAGCAATTGCAGTCCACCAGTTCCATTGGAATTTGACATTTTGGATACTTAGTCGCATCTAAAGGTATTCGGTTGTAGAGCTTTTATACATGTACCGAAGGAGCAGCCGAAAAAACTGAATGATAAATTAGTTTTCTATGTATTTATCAAAAATGAAGGTGAAGAGTTTAGATACAGACTATGGGATCTTTTAAAATATAAGGTCATCAGAAATAGAGATATAGCCTTTCGAGAAAATAAAGTCAAAATTGCAAATGATCTGTCAAAGAAAGTCAAGAAATAGAATGGTGTAATCCCAAACTTGATTACCATTTCTTCTAATTTTTATCACCTAAAAGTATGGAAAGTACAACCAATGAGGTTTCCCAGCATGAGGATAAACCTATAGAGATAAATGAGCAGCGGGAGCAACTTGGTGAGGGAGATTAAAAAGGCAAAGGGTAGAGTTAACCAAGTACCCTTCCTCTAAGTATGTTCTTGTCAATGATGAGGGAGATCCATAAAGTACTAAAGAAGTATTGTCTCAACCAGAAAAAAGCCAGTGGATAAAACACATGTAAAAAAAATGAAATCTCAACAGAAAAATAACACATATAAGTTGGTTGAACTTCCAAAAGGTAAAAGACCGCTAAGTGCAAGTGGATCCTAAAACTCAAAAAAGATGAAAATGGTAAGCTAGTCAGATACAAAGCCTGATTGGTGGAAAAAGGCATCGAATAGAAGAAAGGTATTAATTTTTGACAAAATTTTCTCACTTGTTGTAAAAATAACTTCTTTTCAAAATATTTTGATCTTAGCAGCTATCTTAGATCTTGAGATAGAATAGTTGGTCATGAGAACAATATTTCTTCACGGAGATTTGGAAAAGGATATTTATATAGAGCATCCAAAAGAATTTAAAGTAGCTGAAAAGAAACACATGGTGTATAAACTGAATAAGAATTTTTATTGGTTGAAGCAGACCCTAAGGTAGTAGTACAATATTTCTGACTCATTCATGAAAAGACAAACTTACAAAAAGACTTATGCAGATCCATGTGTATACTAAAAATGATTTTCGGACAACTTCTTTATCATTTTATTGTTGTATGTGGATGACATATTAATTGTAAATAAAATAAAGAGTTGATTGCCAAATTGAAGAGAGGTTTGTCCAACTCATTTGACATGAAAGACTTGGGCTCAGTATAAAAAATTTTAGGGATAAAGATTATTTGAGAACGAACAAGCAGAAAGTTATGACATCTTAGGAGAAGTATATTGTGAAACACCCCAACTTAGGATAAGGAGTTCCATATTAGCAAAATAAGGAGGGATACTAGGTATATAAGTAAGCAAGACTTTCTCCCTAATGATGCATTTTAAAGTCGTGCAGTCTAGACCTAGAGCGAACAATATCACTAGTGGGATGGTCTAAAGGGTCTCTCGAGCCTTCATGGTTTAGAATGACCGTTGCAGCCAGGGCCTCGGTTTGGGTCATGATAAGAATAGTATCAGAGTCGCTCCTATGTCAGCCCTGTACATATGGTCCAGAGCTCAAACTGAGTTTAGGAAAATCTCGATAAGGTAGGGCAAACCTCAATCCTAAGTCTAGGATAATCCCATTCGGTTGGGTCAAACCTCAGTAAGGACGCTAAGTCTATAAGGGGCGAGGTATATAACACTCCAACTTAGGATAAGGAGTCCCACATCGACAAAACACAGGAGGGTTGCTGGATATACCTTACTCCCTAGTGATGCATTTTAAAGCTGTGTGGGCCTGAGCACAAAGAAGATAATATCACTAGTGGGTTGGGCCATTATAGGGGTCTCTCCGGCCTTGATGGTTCAGGATGCCCTTTGTGGCCAGGGCCTTGGCTCAGGTCGTGACATATTGAGTGTGTACTTGAACGCTTCAACAACAAAAGTTTAGACACATAATTTTGAGCCTCCCGACAGTGTATTTTTACCTATCTATCTTATCCCACCATGTACTTTCAATCATGTGATAATTTCCCCACTAGAAGACAAAATAATAAATCCCTAAAAAACCCAATGCCTAATATTCTTTTGATAACAAAATTAACCACTCCTCTCAATAAAAATTTAACACCTCACACTTCTACCCCACCCCTACCCCACCTCATCTCTAGCTCTCACATTGTCTTTCTTTCTACCCAACAATAATAGATACATACACATGGGAATCTTTTAAAATATAGGATATACATATACACACATATCGAATATAGAGGGGGGGAGAATTACATACCTACACCTACAGTCATGCTCTCTAATTCTCATTTACAGTAATAAAAACACATACTCACAGATGACGAGTGAAGGGGAAAAAATGGTGTCACACATATAGTTTATAGCTTCACACAGTAGCTCTACAAACACACACACTTCATTTTGCATATAGAAACATACATACACTGAGACAAAGAGAATCAAGATAGTGAGGGTGAACGGAGAAACAAATTGAGCGAGGAGGTGAGGATTGCGACTTGAGAGAGGAAAACAGTCAAGAGACCCTTTTCCCGGTGATTTCTCATCGGAGACATTACTAGTGCTAGATTTTCTCTATTTTTCATCACTGTCGAAGCTCACCGAAGCTCCGGCGAGACAAAAATGATGAACCTAGCTCCATTCCAGCAACCTATCAACAAAAACCGACCCCTCTTTCACCAAAAAATATCAATTATCTCCACCCATCCCAAAATTCGAAGAAACCTTATCTGAGTTTTTGGGTTCGCGAAGAAAATTTAGGCTTGTCTCTATTTCATTTTGGAATAAGTGTATTGGGGAGGTTTGATTTGAGCTTTTTCAAGGTTCCACGATCCCGGAAAATTATTCTATGTGGTTTGTAATCCAAATTCAACCCGAAAGGTTCGATTCTTAATCTCTTATTTAATTTTTATGAATATTTGCATGGTGATGGTGTTTCCCTCATTTTGATAGATTCTGATTGTGATTTGCTCCTTTGATTTCATTTGAAGCCATTTGATTATCGTTATGTCATTGTAAATCATGTATTAAAATTTTGTTAATCACGTGAATGGAAATTTAATTTGATTTGGGATATGAGTTGATGAATTAATAGTTTTGAAAACGAATTGTGATAAAAATTGATAAAAATGAATATTAATCTATTTTGATTCATTGATGGTTGTCTAATTTGAAATGGATTTTAATTTTTGTCAAACTCGATAGTGTCATGTTTTAGGTCGAGATCGAATAAGAAAATCTAGGTTGGGTAGGAAAACTTAGGAATTGTGTATTATTGAATGGTCTAAATGTGCGTTGAATGGTTTTGTTTTATCGCACTTGGGTCAAATGTACTATTTGGCCAGAGAATACTCTGAGGTATGTGTATTATTTTATCAGGGGAATACCCTAAGAAAGTTTTGCTCAAAGATGGTGTGTGATCAAGGCACGAGGCACCGGGTGGAGCGTAGTTTAGGATTAGTGTAGGTTAGCGTAGGTTTACATTTCAGTGCCTTTTCAGTTTAGGTTAGTAATAAATTGGACTGGACACTAATTTTGGTTTTGTTTGTTGGATTGTTTATTTCGTGTTTATGTGCCTGTTGGTTTATACATTCATAGTGACGTACTAGCCGATATACTTCTCGAATTGACCGTGGTTAAACCATGAGATCGAGGGGCACCTAACACCTTCCCCACGATCAACAGAATTCCTTAGACAGAATCTCTGTTCGTGGATAAGTTTTTAAAAGAGTCAAAATCATTTTGAAAAAGGATTTTCATAAGTGACTTGGCACACCAGATTTATGCCAAGTGGCGACTCTGAGTTTAAATGAAAAATAATTTTTTTCAAAACAAATTTTATCTTTTCACACTAAATAATAAAAACCCTTTCAACCTTAAAATTACTCTTTTGGTTATAAAAGGGGTATGTCAGCTCTGACGACTCTACTGGAGAATTCTTTTAGAAATGGAGCATATTTTTGAGTTGGATCGACTTTGTTTGACACTATAGGTGTATAAACAGTTTGTTTGTGTTATTGTTTTGTCATTTTTGAATGCATGCGTGCTACGTGTTTACAGTTTTACTTATGTTTTACCACTTTATATCTGGTATCATTTGCATAACCCGAGTCAATTCTTTCTACAACAAGTCTCAGAGTACACGCAGTGTAAACGAAATTAAGTTGAGTCACCCTTATTTTAGGAGGGGGAGCCATTGGATGTATAGAGTAGGTGGAAAGTAATCGCAACCACTATCGACCATAAGCCCGCCCAAACAACCTTGTTAGTAGACCCCAGCCTAGGTCAGCCTTTAGGCCATGCTTTTCAATATCATATTGAAACCTAATGGGACCTACTTGGTCCTTTGTAGGACACTCACCCCTAAAGCATCCTTACTTGCTAATTGTTGTATCTTTGAGGATAATAGGTTCATCTGACAGATTAATTTGGGGAAAACATGTGTTAGAATTAAAGGTGCGTATGTTTAAGAAAAGAAATAGGAAATAAAAAATAGAGTTTCATACTTTTTTTAGTATTTTTTATGGATTTTGTTTTTCAAAATTCATAAATTCAAAAAGATGGTAGAAGTTCCGTACATTTCATATAATGAAAATACCAAAAATATTTTTTCTTCATAGTTGTTGGTGTCATTTTGGTGTGAAGTGTCAAATTAAAAACTCAAAAAATGATTTTATTGACGTTTTTCATCGTTTGTCTTTGGTAGTGTCTCTCAAGTTAGGGTTTAGTTTGTTATTTAATCCTTAATTGTCCTGGATGAACTACGCAACCTAATTCTTGATCATCGGGGCAGGATACATAGGCAACTCTTGGTGGGTCCAGTAACCTTTTGTTTTGGTCTTAGTCTTAGTCATAGCCTAGGGTCTTTCCCCTCTTAGTGTAGTGTTTTTAGCAGGTTCTGGCCAAGTAGGTTGATTTCTCTTAGTGGTACTATTCGATGAATTAGAGTTTTAAAGTGATCTGTCCCTTCGACATATGTCTGTGTCAAAATCCTAAGGGTTGGGAATCTTTTACTTCTTTTTGAATTTTTGAGTCAATGTCCTATGTGTTATTACAAGATGGATCCATCCAAAAATTCTAGAGTTCTGATGGTTGCCAAGCTTCCCAAAAAGTTAATCAAGTGGTGGGGCATGCTCAACTACTCTGAAAAGCATGAGTTAAGGAAAGTTTTAGGCAATCTTATCACACTCCTGGATATCACTCCCCGCCCAGCTCTAATAGAGGTTGTGTTGACCTTTTGGGTTCCAAATAGTTTGGTGTTCAGGTTCAGAAGTTGTGAATTGACCTATACCCTGGAAAAATTATCTCTCTTGTTTTAATTGTCTTATATCGATCAACGGATGATCTTAAATCGAGACCATTCTGGCAAAATATTTCTCCAAGACTGTGGATTGAAATATAATAAGCGTCTGGGTGTCTCAAACAATCATGGATTTCTTTTGACTATTTGTTTACTAGATTTGGGTCCTTAGAAAGTTTTGACTGCTTTTGGGAAGAATTCTATATTACCAAGAAGATTTGGGAGAAATGTCTTCTTAAGGTTTTTTGTCTGGCTCTTTTAGGTATCTTAGTGTTACCATTAGATGAGAGACGTATCAATACTCATTTACAATTAGTGGTTATGGATTTATTCAAGAAAGGGAAGAAGGTTACCATTGTACCAATGATCTTAATAAAAATATACAAGGCTTTAACTGAAGTAAAAGAAGGAATATGATTTTTTGGGGGAAGTAATCTGATATTACAACTATGGATGATGGAGCCTTTTCATGCGCCTTCTTTGATTAAAGCGGATGTGGTCGACCATTGTCTGGATGATCGAGTGAAAGCCATGGAACAGAGAATGCATTTTGACAAATTTTCATTGCCTGTAGGAATCAATGCCTGGATCAAATTTCTTGAATTAAAAACTTAGGACAACATTATTTGGACCTATATTTGGATCCATCCTGATAAAATCTTGGTTGGATATCAAATACAAATTCTTCTAGTTTTGATAGGGCTTAACTACACCAGAACTTACAATCCAAGAAGGGTTTGCGTTAGTTTGGTAGATTGCAAGACGTCCCACCAATAATGGATCTTCTGAGGAATGTAGAGTACTTTAAGGACTAAGACTTGGTGGAAAGCAAATATGATCAATTCTGGCATAACACGATAAAGCTAGGTGTAGATACCCTTGTAGAAGGTTTGGATAATTTGGGGTGCACTCAGAACTATGAAATCAGGATACAATCCATATCTCGTGGTATTAGTAGGCCATTTTCAGTTCAACTTAGAGGGAGAATATGGGAAGAAGACATAGTTAAGGATAATGAGGATGAAGATACAGGTGCTAAAATGGAGCTATTAAGGGTTCAGTTATCAAGTTTGATCACAACTATGGAAGGATACTAGAAAAACCTTTTTGGGTGTACTCTCCAAGAGGCAGGGACACATGCGAGGAGCTTCCTCCCAAATATCAAAGTGTCATTTTAGGATATGTTACAAAGTTTGAGTGGGGAAGCGAGAACTTCACAGACAAGTCCATCTCAGCCAGGGATATTATGCAGCACAGCAGTTTAAAGGGGTACTTCCTATCTTCTATTTTATTTGTATCCTTCGTTGTTCTATCATTGTTTTATTGTGTCTTTGTTAGGTCGGAGTCAAGTTTGTTTCAACTTTGGAGTCTTTATTATGAGTGTTACGTATGTTGTCATGTTGGTCTAGAGTGTTGTTTAGTTTTTGTTGATTAGTATCAAGGTTGTCTTAACTTTGAACTCTGTTTTAGTTGTTTCTTTTATGAAAATGTAGTGATGTTGCATTGTTCTTTATTTTATGAAAATGTAGTGATGGATAGTCATCCTTACTTCACTAGATCTAAAGCAAAGCTCGCTATGGCCAACAAAGAGGTAGAAAATTCGCTCATTGACCCAAACCATAGTCCTGGTGTAACACCCCAAAATTTGATTCCCGGGATGCCACACGGTGCTTCGAACTACAAGTAGTCTTGAGCTAGACCTGGCTATTTTCGACTAATTTTGAACCTCAAAATAGGGGAAATTTGAATGTAAGATCATAATGAATGTTGAAAACTATATGATAATACTAATCTCATCAATCTAATAAAGCAAATACTGAAAATCTGAATACTAAAACAAAATCTGAGTACTAAATTTGGTAGTCCAACAAGCCTCTACTGACTAAAACTAGAGAGTCACTGGGACAGGCCCCAACTGACTTAAACTATCTGAAATAAATGCTGAAGTATCTACCAATAGACTGGAAATCTGAATAACTAAGTCCCCAAACTAGGAGGAACTGCAGGAATGTAGATAAGATACTTGAAATTCACTCACGCTGCTGAGACTGAGCACCTGAACCTACATTATGAGACAATGTAGCACAATGACGTATATGTGGATTAATACTTTGAGGATGTACTGAGTATATGGAGGTGAATGCAATAAGTAAATAATATCATCATAATTTATAAAATAATGCATGCTAAAGGTAAATGACTCACATAGGCTTGAGTAATCTGAAAAATGGATGTCATAAATCATGAACAATAAAACATATACTCCCTCCATTTCAAAAAGAATGACCTACTTTCCTTTTTAGTCCGTTTAAAAAAGAATGACTCCTTTCCCTTTTTAGCAACTTTTAAATTTTAACTTTCCACATGGCATGTTTAAGACCATATGATTGAAGGACATTTTGGTACATTTGACATATCTTTAATTTAACACCACAAGATGCAAAAGTCTTCTTTATTTTCTTAAACTCCGTGTCAAGTCAAATTAGGTCATTCTTTTTTAAATGGACCAAGTGAAATTTGTAAGTCTGTATAAAGAATACTTTATATTTTATCTAAAGGGAGGTTCTTCTAACTGACATAAACCATGTGAGCATTCATGGAGTCCAACGTCTCATCTTTCTAAGGAAGAATCCTCACTATGGGGAGAGGAGTCATACTTTTGCCAGGGAGTATAACCTATCTGGGTGATCACGTATCTGTCATCCACGTAGAAGTGGAAATAATCTAAATCCTATGTTGGCATGTAGTTCTGGGTATGAAACCGTAGTAACGTACCCATCTCTGTGCTAAATACTACTCCCAAAATAATATCTATATGCTCATTCTGATGAAAATCCACTTTTAAAATAGTCTAATGGTTTAGAATGAAAACCAACTATATATCTATAAAACAAAATCTGTAATCTAAATATGTAAAGTAGATTTCATAGCTGTTCTAAGACTAAAAGGTCAAATCTTTATCATTAGTCTGAAATAAATCTAGTCATAAGGTGCTTATAGCACAATAAATCTTAAAATAGAAATCTTTAGTTAGGGTTTAATGATCCATGCATCAATGTAATGTAAAAACATCTCAAAATTCATGCTTGATAATGTAAACATTTATAATTCAACATAAAATCTGAAAATTTCTGTACTATGCATAAGAATATGAATATAATTATGTCATTCAGCTTCTAAATCAATGGAAATCACATAATCTTATGAAGAACAATATTGGGTAACCCAAACTTCAATTTCATGAAAAATCTCATAAAATCAAATAACTTTTGTAATTAAAAGTAAGTTTTGGGCACAAGGATGGAAGGAGTATCCTTGTTCATAACCCCACATACCTTAATTGATGATTCTTGAGGAAAATCTTGAATCTTGAATATATTATGCTTTTAAAAGTTAATTCTTGGAGTTCTTGAGTGGAGATTCGTAATCTTGAATTGCCTTGGAGAATTAATGGAGGAATTTGAGTTTCTTGGAGAAGGAGCTTTGATGATCTAGGGTTTTCTTTTGAGAGGAAAGTGATGAATATGGGCATAAAGTGCTTTGAGTATAATAATTTCTTTGTTTAAGATGGATTGGGGATGGGTAAGTTACCAAAATACCTCTTTTTAATAATTAAACGGACTGAATAAGGAATATTTTTCCGAACTGGGTGGCCACCATGAAGCACCACTATCGCGGTGGCTCACTAAAAATCGATAAATAGGAACTGGGCAGGCACCGCGATACACCACCATCGTGGTGCCCCTTTGGATGCCATTTTACCCCTTGGCGCGATGCGTCGATATCACGTTGGGCCACTGGAATGGAAAAATTGTGAATTTGGACCTCTCCACGATGTGCCAATATCACACAGGTCCTTTGGAAGTTAACCATTGTTATTTAAACCCTTTTTGTGACGCGCTAGTGACCGAAATGACGGTGTTTTATGATTGGAACTTAAAATAGCCATAATTTCTCACTCGGTTATAGGATTTGGCAAACCTTATACCGTTGGAAAGCTAATTTGATTTTCCACACAATGGGAGGTCTAAATCTGGAAAATTCTAAATAAAATAAATATTATATTGCTTGGAAGCTATCCCTTAACATTCTAGGGATGAATTCAAGCTAGGGAAAGTACGGGGTGTTATAATATCTTCCCCTTTGCAACATTCGTCCTTGAATATTGCTGATTAGCCTAGGAATACTGAGGAATCTGAAGTACATAATGATCATGCACGACTAAAATAAATTGCTAAACTGAATCTAAATCATTCTAAGCTTTAGAGAAATCTGTGAGTGCATGAACTTACATAAGGACAACTATATATTGGAATCTGAGATTATAAAAGAATAGAATTATGGAAGAGTATTACCTTCGGCTAAATTAGAGTTTGTGGAGAAGAGGTGAGGGTACTTGGCTCGCATGTCTACTTTTGCTTCCCAAATAGCGCCCTTAACGGACTGACTTCGCTACAGAACTTTGACCAAGTAAACCTCTTTGTTCCTTATCCTAGGGATCTGATGGTCTAAAATACCAAGTGGAATCCCTTCATATGAAAGGTTGTTCTGAGTATCTAAGATTTCTAAAGGAACTGCAACTGTGGAGTCATCGATGAAATTCTTAAGCATAGAGACGTGGAACACAGGATGAACGGCTGCTAAGTCTGCAGACAAATCAAGCTCATAAGCTACTTTCCCAACATGACTCATAATTCTGAAAGGGCCAACATATCGGGGACTAAGCTTCCCCTTCTTGCCAAATCTCTTCATCCCTTTCATGGGTGAAATCTTCAAATACACTAAATCACCAACCCCAAACTCGAGGTTCCTTCTTCTTCTATTTGCATATAATTTTTGACGACTCTGGGCTATTTTCAATCTCTCTCTAATCATCTTAACTTTCTCCGTAGCTTAAAATACTGCATTGGGACCAAGCAAAGCGGCATCACCCACTTCAAACCAACCTATGGGCGATCTATATCTCCTCTCATATAGAGCCTCAAATGGGGCCATTTGTATGCCAGAATGGTAACTGTTATTATAAGTGAAATCAATCAATGACAAATGCTCATCCCAACCACCTTTGAAATCAAGAGTACATGCCCTCAGTATATCTTCTAGAGTTTGGATGGTCCTCTCTTCTTAACCATCTGTCTGAGGATGAAAAGATGAACTAAGATGGACTTGGGTACCAAGACCCTTCTAAAAGGCTCTCCAAAACTGGGAAGTAATCCAAGTACCCCTGTCTGAAATGACAGAGAAGGGAACTCTATGTAGCCTGACTAACTTTTTCATGTACAACTTAGCATAGTCTTCAGTTGTGTAGGATGTGTGAACTGGCAAGAAATGTGCTGACCCAGTCAATCTATCTATAATAACCCAAACCGAATCATGATGATGACGTGAATGGGGTAAACTAGTCACAAAATCCATATTCACCTCTTTCCACTTCTGAGTGGGGATACCAAGCTTTTGCATCATACCACCAGGTCTTTCGTACTCAACCTTAAATTGTTCACAGGTTGCATACTTTGGTACAAACTCCGCTATATCTTTCTTCATGCCACTTCACCAATATTGTAACATCCCGTATATCCCTATCATAATCTAGGTCCTTGTGCATGGGTATTTGTATATAAAATTTCTAAAACACAAATTATTTTTTAGTTCAGAGCCTGCCATTGCGTAGGAAATTCAATTAGCTTTCCAACGATGTAAAATTCACCAAAATTCGATAACCGGGTAAGAAGTTATGGCGATTATAAATTTCTGTCATTAAACATCGTCATTTTAACCCTCAGCGCAACGTGTGGGTAGCCCAAATGACAATTGTCAATTTCTAGTGTGACTCCGCGATCATGGCACATCACAGAGCAGGTCAAATTCTTTTTTGTCAATTTCCAGTAGGTTTCCACGATGATGGCGCATCGCGAAGGTGGACAAAATGGCACCCAAAGCTTTACCGCGATGGAACTGTGTCACGATGCTTGTCCAGGTCCTAGTTGTCCATTTTCCAATGGCTTGGTGCGGTAGTCGCTCGTCGGACAATGGCCAAAAATTAAGATGGTCAGTTTTCAGCTTCCTTTTTAAAATTCATTTAAGGGTATTTGGGTTCTTTTTCTATGGCCCTAATTAACCTAAAACATGAAATTTAACCCCTAAACACCCTAAGTAGTCATCATTAATTCAATTCCTCTCACAATAAAATATTCCTCTTTCAAGAACTAGAAACCGTAGCTCTCAAATTCAAGGCAGATATCTCAAGAAACTCTCCATCAATCCTCCCAAATTCATCATCCCAGGTATGTTAAATATTCATCCATGGAGATCAAGTAAACTTTTTAATTATAAAGTTATGATATTTTTAAGTTATTTAATTTTAAATCATGATTTCATCCATTAATCTCCATGAACTTTGATTTAATACCATGTTTTAATGAAGTTATTGTTGTTATTGGATTCTTCATGTTTTAGTGTTATCATTTGTTGAATTAAATCATGAATTAGTGTTTTCCATGATAATTTCATGTCAATTATGCCACTTCTTTAGTAATTCTAAGATTATTTTAAACCATGAACAATAAGTGTTTATTAAAATGCCTACAAAAGCAATTGTTTTAATAAAAGTCTTCATGCTATGTCCTTCAATGTTTTAATGTCATGCTACTACTATTGTTTTAAGTCCTGGGGGTATTGAATACCTAAAACCGTAGTTGTTCATTTAATCTTGTCTCAATATCTTCAGAATAAGTTCAGATTATATCATAAGCATTATCAGAACAAGCAGTTAAATTCAGAATAGTCTAGCAATTTACTGTCATTCAGTTGGGAGTAGGATTTAGCATCAAGCGAGTGTAGGGATGGTGGCTTCCCCGTCAGATAGGAAGAGCCGATAGTAGCAGTCCCTATACTCTAAAACTACGTAGCCAACGTAGAATATGAGTAGTCACCCGTTAGATTAGGCTTGACTATCTTGCAAGGGTCACCCGTCAGTTCAGGCTTGACATCCTTAGTCCTTTGGACATGATATCAGTTTAGTGAATCCACACAACCATTGTTAGTACCCGTGGCATGATATTAACATCCTTCTAATTGGGATTACCGGTTGGACCCCGATTAGCTCAAATTGGTGAATGTCGGTTAGATGATACCTCCCCCAGTCTTAGATATAGTCGCAGTTACGGTCCCAATTCAGCTATTCAATCTTCATGTTGTTTGACCAAAGCATATAGATTTTAGTCATTTTCAAAATTTCAGTTTACAAATTTCATCCAGTTCATATAATATGCTTAGTCATGCATCCTCAATATCTATAGATTTTCACATATTTTCTGTATTTTACAGATTTCAAAGCATGCTCAATATCTACAAATTTTATGTTCTCTATTCACTAATCCATGCTATATATGTATATCCAGATAGATCATTACTCTTATTCATGAAACCTTATATGTTAGCCTACCACATTTAGCAAACCAGTACATTCAAAGTACTGATCGTATGCCTTTCTTTAGCGCTATGGTATCTCATATCATAGGTGGTGACGCTCAGTTCCCGAATCGCACTTAATCCCTCAGATTTTTAGCAGTACAGTAGCAGTGGTGAGTCCTCATCACCCGAGGACAGGCTATCTTATTTCATGTATTTATTTTTATAGTCGGTAGAGTTAGTTGGGGCCTATCCTATCAACTCTCAGTCAGTCAATATTAGAGGCTCTTCAGACATTATAGTCAGTTAGTTGTTCAGTTTATCAGTACTTTATCAGATTCAGACAATCGCTTTTCCTAGATTTATATTTAAGTTTGAATTCAGATATTTAAAACCTTATGGCACTTCAGCTATTCTTCCACAATTCATGATCATATTATTCAGTGCTCAGAGTAGGTACCAACTCATGGGTTAGCTTGTGGTCCCTCGGGACTATAAGCACCATGTGATGACTAGGGGGTAGTCTCAGATCGTTACAAACTTAATATCAGAGCCTAAGGTTTTAAAGTGTCCTAGGAAGTCTGAAAGCTGAGTCAAGTAGAGTCTTATGCATAGGTGTGTAGCTCGTCGCACTTATGAAGGAGAGGCTACAAGGCGTTTAGGAGAAGTTTCCCTTCTTTCAAGTATTCATGTCTTGCGATTGAGCATGAGCTCAAGTTAAACTCTCAGTCTAATCTATTTCTTCCTTCCGTTTACCCAA
This sequence comes from Capsicum annuum, assembly GCF_002878395.1. NCBI lineage: Eukaryota > Viridiplantae > Streptophyta > Magnoliopsida > Solanales > Solanaceae > Capsicum > Capsicum annuum. The sequence continues at coordinate 249,314,587 of NC_061111.1, read as the reverse complement.
GAAAAATAGAAGAAGAACAAGAACTTAGCCAGCCCCTCAGCCTGTCTAGATAGATCCTCTGGATGAGCATGTCTCTCATGTAGAGTTTAGGGTTGCATTTACAATAATAGCAAACTCCATAGCAGCATAAAATAAACGGACAACCACTGTTCTGAAAAATTCGGTGACAAATACTGCTGCAACTAGAATTTAGAATTTCACCCAGATGAATCCTCCTTTTTTGTGAGATCCAAGTTTGAACAGGATCCATAGAAATTCTTAGATATGGTTTAGAAGGTAACAAATGTTATAGGGGTGACGTCTAGTTAGAGTGCCAATTTGGCTGCATATCAATTACAGGTTATAGCCCATACTTGGTTTAAACTGTGGAGAGTTTATAGAGGTGTTGATGCAGGGCCTATAGAATGGGAAGCGTTTGCCACGACTTTCTTGGATAGATTCTTTCCATTGGAGTTGAGAGAGGCCAACGTGTTAGAGTTCATTAATTTGAGGCAAGGTAGCATGAGTGTGAGGGAGTATTCTCTAAATTTCACTTAGTTAGCTAGATATGCTTCTCATGTGGTAGCTGAAAATAGGTCCAAGATGAGTAGTTTGTGTCTGGCATGTCTGATAGTGAGGTAAAGGAGTGTAGGACTGCAATGCTGATTAGTGAGATGGAATTGTCTAGGTTAATGGTTCATGCTCAACAGATAGAGAAGCAGAAGATTAAGGAGAGGAAGAGAGGAAACAAGAGAGCTAGGATAGGTAGTTTTAATTTCAATTAGCCAAAGTTAGAATGTGGTAACCGTCCTTAATTTCATCAGAGGTCTTTAGCCCCAGTACCTTCTTCAGCCAGTGCCCCAGTACCCAAAGTAAAAAATAATAATAATGATAGGGCACCAAGCTCTAAGTCCCATGTCAGTGTTTGCAATGCTCATACCAATCTTTTATGTCAGAAGTATGGCAGACACCATAGGGGTAAGTGTAGAGCAGGTAGTGATGTATGCTTTGAATCTGGCAAGCCAAGCCAATGGATTCAGGAGTATCGGGTAGTTTCTCAGAAACATAAGGATGCACGCCAATAGGGCCAATCTCATCAATCGTCAGTTCCATCTAGTCGCCTGACTCAGTAGGGTGCCATTTCTAGTACTACCAGTAGTCAGCGTCTGAATAGATTATATGCTCTTTAGCCCTCCAAGATAAAAAAATTCTCCTAACATAGTTACTGGTACGTTGCAGGTCTTTTACTTACATGTTTATGCTTTAATAGACCCTGGAACTTCTTTTTCTTTTGTAACTCCATATATAGTTGTCAATTTCAGAGTCAGCCCTGAAACTCTAGTAGAACCCTTTTTAGTATCTACCTGTAGGTGTTTCCATTGTAGCCAGACAGGGAAACAGGAATTGTCCGATCACAATAGCTCTAAAAGTTACTTCAGTTGATCTCATGGAGTTATAGATGATGGATTTTGATGTCATTCTTAGCATGGATTGGCTCCACTCATACTATGCCTTAGTTGATTGTAGAAGCAAAATAGTTCATTTTTAGTTTCCAAATGAACCAGTCCTTGAATGGAGGGGTTGTACTATAGCTCTTAGGGGTCAGTTCATTTCGTACCTTAGAGCCAGAAATATGATATCGAAGGGAAATCGACTTTGAAATAAACCTTCTCCCAGATACTCAAACTATATCTAGTCTGCCATATAGAATGGCTCCAACTGAACTCAAAGAACTGAAAGAATAGTTAAAAGATCTCTTAGAGAAGGGATTCATCAAACCCAGTATCTCTCCATAGGGCGCACCTATTCTATTCATGCATAAGAAAGACGGTTCTCTCAAAATGTGCACACACTACCGTCAGTTGAACAAGGTCACAGTCAAGAATAAATATCCACTTCCTAGAATAGATGACTTGTTCGATCAACTTCAGGGTGCTAGTTACTTTTCTAAGATAGACCTTAGATCAGGCTATCATCAGCTTAGAGTTAGAGAATGTGACATTCCAAAAATAGTTTTTTGAACTAGGTATGGTCACTTTGAATTTCTAGTCATGTCCTTTGGTCTTACAAATACCCCACTAGCCTTTATGGATATGATGAACTGAATGTTCAAGCAGTACTTAGACATGTTTATCATAGTCTTCATTGATGACATTCTTGTCTATTCTTGTAGCAAAAGAGATCATGCAGACCTTCTCAACATAGTGCTTCTGACTCTTAGAGCATATCAGTTGTTCGCTAAAATTAGTAAGTGTGAATTTTGGCTAAGATCAGTAGCATTCCTTGGTTATATTATTTTTGATGATGGCATTAGAGTGGATCCTCAAAAGACTAAAGCGGTCAGAAACTGGCCTGTACCCATCTCTCTATTAGATATAAGGAGTTTCTTGGGTTTAGCTGGCTATTACCGTCAATTTATTAAAGGGTTTTCTTCTATTGTACCCTCCATGTCTAGATTGACTCAGAAGAAAGTTAAGTTTCAGTGGTCAGATTTATTCGAGAAGAGTTTTCAGGAGTTGAAGAATCGATTCACCTCAGCCCCAGTCTTGACTCTACCAGCTGGTTCAGATAGTTTTGTTGTGTACTGTGATGTATCCAGAGTAGGTTTGGGTTTTGTCCTCTTGCAGAGAGGTAAGGTTATAGCCTGCGCCTCTAAACAACTTAAGACTTATGAGAAGAATTATCTGACTCATGATCTTGAGCTAGCAGTTCTAGTGTTTGCCCTAAAGATTTGGAGGCATTACTTGTATGGGGTACATGTAGATATGTTAACAGATCAAAAAAGCCTTCAGTATGTGTTCTTTTAGAAAGATTAGAATTTGCATCAGAGAAGATAGTTAGACTTATTGAAGGATTATGACATGAGCATTCTGTATCATCCGGGCAAGGCTAATGTTGTAGCTGATACTCTCAGTAGAATGCCTATAGGTAGTGTAGCTCATGTTGAGGTTTTTAAGAAGAAGTTATCTCAGGAAGTCCATCAGCTTGCCCAACTAGGTCTCCATTTACTCAATTCAGTATAAGGTAGTATGGGTGCAGAGTAGCTCAGAGTCATCTCTAGTTTCTGAGGTGAAGGAAAAGTAGGATAAAGATCCCAATCTAGTTAAGTTGAAAGATTCAGTCAAAATTCATAAAGTGGAGGCTTTGTCACAAGGGGGAGATGGTGTTTTGCATTATCAGGGTAGATTGTGTGTGCCTGGTGTAGATAAGTTGAGGCAATAAATTCTTGCAAAGCGCATGGTGCGCGGTACTCTATTAATCCAGGGTCCACTAAGATGTACCGTGATTTGCGGGAGATCTATTCGTGGAGTAGGATGAATAGAGGTATTGCAGAGTTTGTAGCTAAGTGCTCTACATACCAGCAAGTTAAGATTGAGCATCAGAAACCTAGTGGGTTTATGCAGGAGTTCAGTATTCCCATGTGGAAATGGGAGAAAGTGAACATGGACTTTGAGACAGGTTTGCCTCATACTCGTTGTCAGCATGACTCTATTTAGTTTACAAAATATAGGATGACCAAATTATCTCATTTCTTTCTAGTCCATACCTCTTACTCATCCGAGGACTATGCCAATCTCTATCTCAGAGAGTTGGTTAGGTTGCATGGTGTTCCCTTATCTATCATCTCAGATAGAGGTATCCAATTTACCTCTCACTTCTGGAAATCATTCCAAAATGGTCTGGGTACCTAAGTCCACCTCAGTATAGCCGTTCACCCTCAGACAGACGATCAAGTAGAAAGGACCATTCAGACTCTTGAGGCTATATTGAGAGCATGCGTTGTTGATTTTAAAGGTAGTTGGGATAACCATTTTCCTTTGATTGAATTTGCATACAATAACAACTATCATTCCAGTATCGGTATGGCTCTGTTTGAGGCTCTCTATGGTAGGAGATGTAGATCTCTAATTGGTTGGTTTGAAGTAGGTGAGGCTATAGTAGAAGGGCCTGACTTGGTGTTTGATATGTTAGAAAAAGTTTAGTTGATTAGAGAAAGACTTAAGGTTGCCCAGAGCCGACAAAAATCAGCAGATGTGAGGAGAAAGGATCTTGAGTTTGAGGTCGGTGATCTTGGGTTCTTGAAAATCTCTCCCATGAAGGGAGTGAGTAGATTTGGCAAGAAAGGAAAACTCAGTCCCAGATATGTCAATCCCTTTAGAATTCTCAGTCATTTTGGAAAGGTAGCTTACGAGCTTTAGTTGACTTAAGATGTAGCCTCAGTACACCCAGTGTTCCATGTCTCATTGTTTAAAAAGTGTATTGGTGATCCAGCTGTAGTTGTTGCCTTAGAAAGTGTAGATATTCAGAGTTGTCTTTCCTTTGAGTAAGTTCAGGTCGAAATTCTTGATCATGAAGTTCGTAGACTAAGGAACAAATAAGTTCTACTTGTCAAACTTCTTTGGTGGAATCAGTCTGTTGAGGGAGCCACTTAGGAAGCAAAATAAGATATGCGGACCAAGTACCCTCGTCTCTTCTTTGCGAATCTAAATTCAATATAAGGTACCAAATCTTTTTAAGATTTTTATCTATCATGCTCAGTTTCAGTTGCACATCATGTTCATGTCGGTTGTGCATTCATGAATCAGTCCAGTCATGAATTCCATGATTTGTTATGCATATTCAGTGTGTAAGCTCAGTCCAGCAGTTTTCCTTAGCTTAACAAGTTTCATTCGGGGATGAATGATCCCAAGGGGGAGATATTATAACACCCTGTATTTCCCTAGCATAATCTAGGTCCCAGTTCATGGGTATTCGTATATAAAATTTCTGAAATGCTCATTATTTTTCAGTTTAGAGCTTGCCATTGTGTAGGAAATTCAATTAGCTTTCCAACGATATAATATTCGCCCTAATCTGATAACCAGGTAAGAAGTTATGGTGATTTTAAGTTTCAGTTGTTAAACACCATCAATTTAACCCTCAGAGCGTCGCGTAGGCAGCTCAAATGACAATTGTCAATTTCCAGTGTGACTTCGTCATCATGAAGTGTTGCGGAGTATGCTAAATTCCAGTTTGTAAATTTCCATTGGGTTTCTGCAATGTTGGTGCATCGCGGAGGTGGCTGAAATGGCACCCATAGCTTTACCGTGATGGTTAGTTTTCAGCTTTCGTTTTTAAATTCGTTTAAGGGTATTTGGGTGTTTTTCCATGACCCTAATTAACCTAAAACACGATATTACACTCCTAAACACCCTAAGTAGTCATCATTATTTCAATTCCTCTCACAATTAAAAATCCCTCTTTCAAGAACTAGAGACCCCATCTCTCAAATTCAAGGCAATTTCTCAAGAAACTCTTCATCAATCCTCCCAAATTCATTATCCCAGGTATGTTAGATGTTCATCCATGAATTTCTTTCATCCATGGATCTCATGTAACATTTTTAATTATAAAGTTATGATCTTTTTAAGTTATTTAATTTTAAATCATGATTTCATCCATTAACCTCCATGAACTTTAATTTAATACCATGTTTTAATGAAGTTACTGTTATTATTCGATTCATCATGTTTTAGTTTTATCATTTGCTGAATTAAATCATGACTTAGTGTTTTCCATGATAATTTCATGTCAATTATGCCGGTTCTTTAGTAATTCTATGATTATTTTAAACCATGAGCTATAAGTGTTTGATAAAATGCCTACAAGAGCAATTGTTTCAATAATAGTCTTCATGCTATGTCCTTCAATGTTTTAATGTCATGCTACTACTATTGTTTTGAGTTTTGGGGGTATTGAATACCCGAAACCATAGCTGTTCATTTAATGTTTTCTCAGTATTTTCAAAATAACTTCAGATTATATCATGAGCATTATCAGAAAAGTCAGTTAAATTTAGAATAGTATAGTATTTCAATGTCATTCAGTTGGGATTGGATTTAGCACCGAGCGAGTGTAAGGATGGAAGCTTCCATTTCAGATAGGTAGAGTTGTTGGTAGCAGTCCTTATACTCCAGAACTATGTATCCAGCATAGGATATGAGTAGTCACCTGTTAGATTTGGCTTGACTATCTCGCAGGGGTCACCCATCAGTTCAGTCTTGACACCTTAGTCCTTTGGACATGATATTAGTTTAGTGGATCCACATAGCCGTTGTTAGTACCCGTGGCATGGTATTAACACCCTTCTAACTAGGGTTACAGGTTGGACCCCGATTAGCTCAAATTGGGGAATGTCGATTAGATGATACCTCCCATAGTCTCAGATATAGTCTTAGTTATAGTCCTAGCTCAATTATTCAGTCTTAGTGTTGTTGGACCAAATCATACAGATTTCAGTCATTTTCAGTATTTTAGTTGGCAAATTTCATCCAGTTCATGTCATATGCTTGGTCAGGCATCCGCAGTGCCTATAGATTTTCATGTATTTTCAGTATTTTAAAGATTTCCATGTATGTTTAGTATCTATAGATTTCAAGTTCTCTATTCAGTATTCCATGCTTTACATGTATATTCAGATAGATCATTATTCCTATTCATAAAACCTTGCATATTAGCCTACCTCATTTAGAATACCAGTACATTCAAAGTACTGCTCACATTCTCATATCATAGGTACTGACGCTTAGTTCTCGGATCGCTCTTAGTCCCTCAGATTCTCAGTAGTACAGTAGCAGTGGTGAGTCCTCATCACCCGAGGATAGGTTATCTTATTTCATGTCTTTATTTCAGTAGTCGGTAGATTTAGTTAGGGCCTATCCCATCAACTCTTAGTTAGTCAGTCTTAGAGGCTTTTTAGACATTACAGTCTATTTGTTGTTCAGTTTATCAGTACTTTATCAGATTCAGACAGTCATTTTTCCTAGATTTATATTTCAGTTTGAATTCAGATATTTAAAACCTTATGGCACTTCAATTATTCTTCCGCAATTCATGATTATATTATTCAATTCTCACAGCAGGTACTAGCTCATGGGTTAGCTTGTGGTCCCTAGGGACTATAAGCACCATGTGACGACTAGGGGGTAGTCTCGGGTCATTACAAATAGATTTCCTTCAAGTTGAGTATATCTTGGTAGCTCCTGGATAAATAGAATAGCGCACACCATGCACTTCCGCCGTAATTTGCTGCCTCAAATCATCAACACATGGCACACATAATCTACTTTAATATCTTAACATGCCATGACTCCTTCAGTCAACATGATTCCTTCAGTTTGACCAAACTAGAATCCACGTCTTGTTTCTCCTTCACTTCCGAAACTAGGGAAGATTAGGAACAACTCTGAACCCAAACATTCCCTTCAGCTGAATCAACCAACCAAACACCCAATCTAGCCAAACGATGAACTTCTCGAGGTAACTCTTTCTTATCATTCTCCACATGAGTAACCTTGCCCATAGACAAGCTACTAAGTGCATCTGCCCCTACATTGTCTTTTTTCGGAGGGTACAACACACTCATGTCATAATCTTTCAGCAACTCTAAGTACCTTCTTTGATGGAGATTCAAATCCCTCTGAGTAAACACATACTACAATTTTTTGTGGTTCGTCAACACATCAACTTGTATACCATACAAATAATGTCTCCAGATTTTTAATGCAAAACTGCAACAACTAATTTCCGATCATGGGTTGGGTAATTCTTTTCATGAGGCTTCAACTGTCTAGAGGCATAGGCTATGACCTTACCTTTTTGCATCAACACATAACCCAAACCAACTCCAGAGGCATCACAATATAACACAAATCCATCTGTACCATCTGGTAGTGCTAAGACTGGGGCTATAGTGAGTCGAGTCTTCAACTCCTGAAAACTCTTCTCACAGGAATCTAACCCCTGGAACTTTACTTTCTCTTGGGTCAATATAGACATAGAAGATGCAATAAAAGAGAATCATTCAACAAAACGGCAGTAATAGCCAGTTAAACTCAAGAAACTCCTAATGTCTGACGGAGAGATAGGTCTAGGCCAATTTCTTACAGCTTCTGTCTTTTGGGGATCAACTCTAATACTATTAGAGGAGACAATATCACCTAGAAAGGCTACTGATCTTAGAAAAAATTCACACTTTCTTAATTTGGCAAACAATTAATGATCTGTAAGAGTTTACAAGACAATTCTAAGATACTCTACATGATCATCCTCACTACAAGAGTAGACATGAATATCATATATGAATACTATGACAAACGTGTCTAGATACTGTTTGAACACTTGATTCATGAGGTCCATGAAAGCTTTTGGGGCATTGGTTAGCCCAAAGGATATGACTAGAAACTCAAAATGACCATAACGGGTTTTGAAAGCTGTTTCTGGAATATCGCATTATGTTACTTTAAGCTGATGATAGCTTTGAGAAATAACTTGCACCTTGGAGTTTATCAAATAAGTCATCAATCCTAGGAAGAGGGTATTTGTTTTTAACCATAACTTTATTCAGCATACACATTCGTTAAGAACTATCTTTCTTTCGCATGAATAGGATGGGAGGAAAAACACTAGGCTTTATGAAAACCCTTATCTAAAAGATCTTTGAGTTGCTCATTCAATTCCTTAAGCTCTATGGAAGCCATGTGATAGGGCAGGATAGAAATAGGTTGAGTATTAGGGAGAAGGTCAATACTAAATTATATCTCTCTATCATGAGGTACCCCTGGGAGATCTTCTGGAAAAAACATCAGAAAACTCATTGACCACTCGGACGAACTGAATTGTTAATGTCTCAGACTTAGTGTCTTTAATTAGGACTAGATGGTAAGTGCAACCTTTTGAAATCAAATTTCTGGATTTAAGATTTGATATGAAATGACTCTTGGGAGACACTGAATTACCAGACCACTCAAAGACTCGCTCATCAGGAAATTAAAACTTCACTACTCGGGTGCGACTGTCTATAGAAGCATAATTGGAATGGAGCCAATCCATACCAAGAATAAAATCAAAATCAACCATATCTAACTCTATCAAGTCTACTAACATAACTTTATGAAGGACAGTAATAGGACACTTCTTATAGATTTTGTTAACAACAATCGACTCACCTACTGGAGTAGAAACTAAGAAAGGTTCAGGGATCTTTTTAGAACTCATCTCAAAATTCACAGCAACTTACGGGGTCACATAAGAGAAACTCGAGCTGGGGTCTAACAACACATAAACATCAAGATGAAAGACACAAAGCATGCAGTAACAACATCAGGTGAATCTTCCTGCTCCTGGTGGGATAGTAAAGCATAGAACCGATTTTGGCGCTGACCGCCATCTGTATTGGATGAGGCGCCTTGAGGAGGGGATGGGCAACCTAGAGGAGCTGGTGAACTTTTAGCCCGAGTTTGGGGACGAACATATCTATTTCCCTGTCTAGCATATGGTCACTCTTTGATTCTGTGACATACCTGGCCACAACTATAACAACCTTTCTGACCCCAAAAACACTCACCTTTATGATTCTTACCACACTTAGCACATTGGGGACAATTAGGCTTCCCACTCACACTATTCTGAGATCTAGACATAGAAGACATACCCCACTGTTCCTGCCTATTTCTGGGAGTGGGAACACTGCTAAAGAAGGTGCGGGCATAGATGAATGATTCTGGATCTGCGAATAATTTCCTCCTTTAGAACTATTCTGACCATAATCAAACTATCCTGTTCTAGCCCTCTTATTTACTCTCTCTCTTTCTTTAAACTTCTCTACCTTAATCTATTAACCATGCATCATCAATATAGGAAGATCCATGTCTCCAATGAGCATAACAGTCCTACACTCTTTGAATACCAACCCAAACACACCGGTCATAAACTTACTGATGCTTGACCTAGGTTAGCCATCTAATCAAGGGCATACTTAGACAACTGGTTAAACTTAAGGCAATACTCTTTCACTGTTATTAAGCCTGGCCTCAGGTTCATGAACTCTTCTATATTATCTTTCCTTATATCACGTGGGAAGAATTTGTCTAAGAACACATCCTAAAATATCTACCAAGTCATAGGAGCTGCATTCTCACCTATATGCAACATCATCAATCATATGCAACATCCTTCAGCCTATAGGATAATAACTATATACTCTCCTCTTCAACTGTGGGTCCTCACCTGCCTTCTACCCAAACAATTTCGACAGGTTCATTCTCATAAAATATTGAATTCTGGCTACAGCTAAGTCCCTATATTACTAAAGTAGAACTGCAGCCTGATGATTTCCCTGAACAATAGTTGTCAAAGCTTGGGTTAGCGCCTGAAAGGCAGCCCAAAACTCTGTATGTGACACATTCTCATTCAAAAAATCTGCAGGCTAAGGTGGCTGGTTATCATTTCTACGTGCTTGATGAGGAGGCATTTTCTGTCATGTTAAAGCATAATTTAGAAGTAGATAGGGACACATAATGCACGATAGATCTCAAAGAAGAGATGATTTCCTAAAATACTCCATAGCCCCTTGCTTATAGATGTGGTGCACTTCACACCGATGATTAAGACTCTGTGGAACGTGGCCTGTCTAAATCCCTAGGACTCTGTAAACCTTAGGCTCTGATACCAAGTTTATAACACGCCAAAATCTGATTCCCAAGATGCCACATGGTGCTCCGAACTACAAGTAGTCCTAAGGGTTGTTTTATACTAATTCTAAATCTTAAAATAGGGTAAATATGAATGTAAGATCAAAATAAATGTGGAAAAGTATCTGATAATACTAATCTCACCATTCTAATAAAGCAAATACTCGAAATCTGAATACTAAAATAAAATCTGAGTACAAAATCTGGTAATTCGACAAGCCTCAACTAACTGAAACTAGAGAGTTACTGGGACAGGCCCCATTTGACTCAAACTGTCTAAAATAAATGCTAAAGTATCTACCAATAGATTAGAAATCTGAATAACTAAGTCCCTGAACTAGGAGGACTCACCAACTATAGGAATGTAGATGATATGATTGAAGTCACTCACGCTGTTGAGATTGAGCACCTGAATCTACAATATAAGACAATGTAGCACATAGACGTATATGTGGATCAATACTTTGAGGATGTACTAAGTATATAGGGGTGACTGCAATAAGTAAACAATATCATCATAACTTATAAAATAATGCATGCTAAAGGTAAATGACTAACATAGTCTTGATTAATCTGGAAACTGAATATCATAAATCATGAACAATAAAACATATATTATAAATCTTGTGAGTCATTGCCCTTAGTTTTATTTGAGGGAAGGTTCTTCTAACCGACATAAACTATGTGAGCATTCATGGAGTCCAACATCTCATCTTCCTAAGGAAGAATCCTCACGTTGGGGAGAGGAGTCATACTCTTTCCAAGGAGTATAACATATTTGGGTGATCATGTATCTATCATCCAAGTAGAAGTGGAAATAATCTAAATCCTACATTGACACATAGTTCTGGGATATGAAACCGTAGTAACGTACCCATCTCGGTGCTAAATACTACTCCCAAAACAATATCTATATGCTCATTCTAATGGAAAACCACTTTTAAAACAGTCTAATGGTTTATAATGAAAACCAACTATATATCTGTAAAACTAAATCTATAATCTGAATCAATAAAGTGAATTTCATATCTGTTCTAAGACCAAAAGGTCAACTCTTTATCATTAATCTAAAAGGAATCTAGTCATAAGGTGCTTATAGCTCAATAAAGCATGAAATAGAAATCTTCAGTTGGGGATTAATGACCTATGAATAAATGTAATGTTAAAAAATCTCAAAATTCATGCTTGATAATGTAAATATTTATAATTGAACATAAAATCTTGAAATTTCTGCACTATGCGTAAGAATATGAATATAATTATGTAATTCAACTTCTAAATCTATGGAAATCTCACAATCTTATGAAGAAAAATATTGGGTATCAACCCTAACTTCAATTTCATGGAAAATCTCATAAAATCAAATAAATTTTATAATTAAAAGCAAGTTTTGGGCACAAGGATGAAACGAGTATGCTTGTTCATAACCCCACATACCTTAATTGATGATTCTTCAGGAAAAACTTGAATCTTGAATTCCTAGAGTGCTTTTAAAAGTTAATTCTTGGATTTCTTGAGTGGAGAATTCTTAATCTTGAATTGCCTTGGAGAATTAATGGAGGAATTTAAGTTTCTTGGAGAAGGATTTTTGATGATCTAGGATTTTCTTTCGAGAGGAAAGTGATGAATATTGGCATAAAGTGCCTTGAGTATGATAAATTCTTTGTTTAAGATGGATTGGGGCTGGGTAAGTTACCAAAATATCCATTTTAAAAAATTAAACAGGTTGAAAAATGCATATTTTTCTGAACTGGGTGGCCACCGCAACACGCCACTATCGGGGTGGCTCACTGAAAATTGAAAAATGGGAGCTGGGCAAGCGCTGCGATGCGCCACCATCGCGGTGCCCCTTTGGATGCCATTTTGCCCCTTAACGCGATGTGCCGATATCACGTTGGGCCACTGGAATTGGACTATTAGGAATTTGGACCTCTCCGCAATGCGCCAATATCATGGAGGTCCACTGGAATTTGACCATTGTCATTTAAAACTTCTTCCGACGCTCTAGTGACCTAAATGACAGTGTTTTACGACTAGAACTTAAAATAGCCATAACTTCTCACTCGGTTATCGGATTTGGGAAAATCTTATATCATTGGAAAAATAATTCAATTTACCATACAATGGGAGGTCTAAATCTAGAAAATTCTATACGAAATAAATATTATCCAACTTGGAATATATCCATTAACATTCTAGGGGCAACTTCAAGCTAGGACAAGTATGGGGTGTTACACCTAGGGAAGGAGGTTAAGAACATAATGAGGAGAAATTATGACTCTAAAAACAACTGGAAGAGATGTGTTGATCTTGCATCAGTAGCATGTATCCTCCTTCATATTTGTATGATCTCGACAACACTTCCAATTATCCGTCGTTGTCTCAGGCATAGTTTTTTGGTCCCATTGATTTTCCCCAGGATACGCTAGGATTCATTCCACATTAATACTATCCTAACACTTTTAGTTTGCCCTTGAAAGTCCCTCAATAGAAGCCCTTTGACCATCCAGCACCGTCTTTGGCACTTGTGTTTGTGGCTTCTCCACCACCTAAATCTCCTTCTTATGTTGCTCGTCTAATAATCTTGCTCCCTCGATCTGCTAGTGAGTTGGTGTTGAAGGTTTCAGATGATTAGTAGTGTACCTCGGAGCTTAATTTGAAGATGAATGAACCGTATGGGTACACTCAGCCACCCGCATTTCCATTTGATACAGAGAAGCCTATTGCAAAAGAGGAATAAGAAGTCATGGCATGGAAATTGAAGAGTCTAGAGCAGGACATGAGAAATTTACAGGGACTTGGAGGTTATAAAAGTATTTCATAAATAGATTTATGTATGTTTCTAGGTGTTAACTTTCCTCTTGCTTTAAGATGCCGACGTTTAAGAAGTATGATGGACAAGAGGATCCGGTGGTGCATTTGAGGTGTTATTGTAATTAATTAAGGGGTGCTGGAGGTAAAAAAGGATTACTCATGGCCTATTTTGGTGAAATTCTTTCGAGTTTAGCCTCAGAGTGGTTTGTGGATCAGGACATCGGCAAGTGGAATAGTTGGGATGATCTGGCTAACAAATTTGGGCAATAATTTTAATATAATGTGGAGCTGATTCCTGATGAGAAATCCCTGACTAATATGAAGAAGAAGAGCACTGAAAGCTTTAGGGAGTACGCGATAAGGTGGCGTGACCAGGCCGCTAGAGTAAAACCTCTGATAAAAGAAAGTACATTGGTGGAGATTTTCATTCAGGAACAAAATGAGACTTATTTCCAACACTTTCTTCCGATGATGGGTAAGTCATTTGACGAAGTCCTCAAAATGGGAGCGATGATAGAAGAGGGTATCAAGACCTGACGAATCATGATCTTTGTTGCATTAAAGTCCACCACCCAAGAAATTCAAAAAGGTTCTGGAACTTTTGTAGGGAAAAGGAAGAAGGAGGATTAGGCGACTATTGTAGCTGGACCACAAGCCTATCCAAAAAGACCGCCTCACCCCTATCCGCAGTCCCAAGCCCAAGTCTATAACCAAGCTCTATATACTCTCCCCGATCATTATTAAACTCCACAAAACCCACTATATTCTATTCCACCACCCTCATACCCAGTATATAGTGCATAACCATATGTCCAAACCCCTTCCTACCCACAATGGCATGTACAAGATCCTCAAAATCGTCCCTCAACTCCACATAATTACCAAAACCCTTCCAAATCTTGTTTTCAACCTAGGCCTAAGTTTAAGAAAAGAGAAGGCAGTTAAGAATAAGTTCACACCTCTCGAGGAGTCGTATGCAGGTTTATTTCAAGGGTTGAGGAAGATAAAGGTCTTGAGCCCAATTCAAAAAAGGCTTTTGAATCCATCTCCGAGGAATCTTGATTATTTTTTAAGGTATGCACATTGTTTTGACATGCCGGGGCATGATAGCGAGAAATGCTGGAATTTAAAGAGAGCCATCCAGGATCTAATCAACGCAAATCAAATTATGATACAAGCCCCATAGATTCCAAACATCAACCAAAATCCATTGCCAGTCCATACTGAAATAAATATGTTGGAGTTGATATATGGTGGTAAAGATTCATTGGTGTGTTACAAGCCTATGGTTAGAATATAAACTAACGAGGATAAATCGATCAATGTGGCAGATTTTTTGAAGGCGATGCTATTGAGCCAAGAAGAAATAGTGGAAGATAAATCCCAATAAAACACGAGGAAACCCATGCTCATTGTAAAAGGAGTTGAAAAAATTGGTGGTATAAGTTAGGACAAACCCAAGTTAATGGTAGTAGGAGCTCCGAGCAAGCCTGTTTTGACGATAAGAGGAGTACTTGCATCAACTATTATCATCAAGCCGGTGACCCAACTCTCATTAGTCGATATGAAAAGGGTCCCTAAAGGTGTAATCAGACTGTGATGAATTATCAGTGGAAAAAAATCATGGAAGAAGTAGATGAGGTAGGGGGTTTGACTCATTCGAGGAGATGTTTTATTCTAAAAGGTTTGAAGAATTCTTGAAGAAGATGAAATTGCTAGAATATTCAATCATAGATCAGTTGAAGAATACTTCTGCTCAAATTTCCCTTTTATCTTTGTTGTTGCATTCTAAGGAACATCGTAATGTTATATTAAAGGTGTTGAACGAAGCTTATATTCCTAGGGAAATTATAGTGAATCGGTTGGAGAAAATTGTTGGAAGATCTTTAAGGTAAATCGGATTAGCTTTTTCAATGATGAATTGCCCATAGAAGTTACGGGGCATAATCGGGGTCTTTATATTACTGTGAAGTATTTAAATTTCTATGTTACGTGTGTCATGATTGATGGATGCTCTGCTTCTAATATTTATCCTATATCCACCTTACAAAAGTTGAATATTAGTACCTAGAGGATTCAACTCAACAATGTATATGTCAGAGTTTTTGATGGAGTAAAAACAAACTCCATTGGCTAAATAGAGCTAATCGTGGCTATAGGGCCAATATTCAACATTGGAGTTTGTTTTTACTCCATCAAAAGCAATGGAGTGAGCATGACAAGCAAGAAGTGGTTATTCATGGTGAATGAGATTTATCCATCTTCAAAGACTCTCCCATGACTTTTATTAAAGCAAACAATGAAGAGGAGACATTTGTTTATCATTCTATCTATATAGTGCTGGTGGATTATATCTTTGAAAGGCAGGTTATGCCAGGGCCACATTTATCTTTTACTTCTTTAATAAAGGTAAATGAGATGTTAAAATATGGATTTGAGCCAGAAAAAGGTTTAGGAGTGTCTCTACACGGTATAGCTCATCCCATATACCCGAGTAAAAGCATGGGCACTTTTGATCTAAGATTCAAACCTACAGCTGAAAATTGGAAAAAGGCCAGGAAAAGAAAGAAGGAAACATGGTCACTCCCTCGCCCAGTGTCGCTACTCAGTAAGTCATTTGTCAAGAGCAGTGTCATGAAGCCTATAGAGTTCGAAACTGAGTTAGTTGATAACTTCCAGAACCTATTGGTTGATGTTAATATGGTTGAAATGGGAGAAGGTACCAGCAAGATAGATGTGTAGTTCATAGGTCCTGATGTCTAGCTCAACAATTGGGAATTCGCTCCTTTTCCCATCAGGAGGGAATTTTGATAGTTTGTTTTGTTTTTCTTTCTGTTTCTCCAAATCATTTTAGGGTTCTAATTCAGAATTTATCTTGTTTATGTTTTGTTGTCGTTTATGTCTAAACCCTTCTATCTTTCCTTTTAAATGAAATGCAATGTCCCTTTTCTTTAGTGACTAATATATTCTATTTGTCTTTTTCCTTATACAGTTCTCTTTCTGTTGATTCTAATGATATGAAATACATGCAAAATTTTTAGCCTGATCATAAAATCCAATCTAATCAAGATATAATGAAACATGAGGCAAAATATGATAAAGAAGGGAAATTTGAGGAAGGATGCAAAAAATTGAAATAGTTTGAAGATAAGTCGAACCTTAATTTGAATAAAACTGAGTCGATCAATTTCGGAGATCAAAAAGATATTACGGAAACTAAAACAAGTATACATGCTTCATCACAGTTAAAAGAAGAAATGATTCAAGAGCTAATTGATTATAAAGAAGTTTTTATATGGTCTTATGATGATATGCTTGGTTTAAGCACTAAATTAGTGGTTTATAAATTTCCAACTGGTCCTGCTTTCCCTCCTATCAAACAAAAGTTGAGAAAGTTTAAAACTGATGTAAGTATAAAAACCAAAGAGTAAATCATGAAACAACTTGAAGCCAAAGTCATTCGAGTAGCTCGTTGTCCTACTTGATTGTCCAATGTTGTTCCTGTCCCAAAAAAATGGCAAGATTTAAGTCAAGTATATGTAGATTATAGGGATTTTAAAAGAGCAAGTCTGAAGGATCATTTTCCACTGCCCAACATCCACATTCTACTAGATAGTTGCGCTAAACATGAGGTTGCCTCTTTTGTGGATTGCTATATCGGATACCACCAAATTATTAAGGATGATGATGATGCATAAACGACATCTTTTATTACACCATGAGGGACTTATTGTTATCGAGTGATCCCATTCAATTTGAAGAATGCCGAAGCAATATACATAAGAGCAATGACCACTATATTTCATGTTATGATGCATAAAGAGATTAAACCCTATGTAGATGATGTGATTATTAAATCAAAGAATTAGGCTGACCATGTTAAAGATCTAAGAAAGTTTTTTGAAAGGCTTCGAAGGTATAACTCAAACTCAATTCGGCAAAATGTGTATTTGGAGTTCCATCCAAAAAGCTGTTGGGGTTTGTAGTCAGCCGTCGGGGTATTGAATTGGATCCTTCAAAGATCAAAGCCATTTAGGATCTGCCGCCACCCAAGAATAGAACAGAGGTGATGAATTTTCTTGGTAGATTGAACTACATCAGTAGGTTAGTAGGTTCATTGCTCAGCTCACAACCACTTGTGAGCCCATATTCAAGTTATTGAAGAAGAGTGTTGTGGTTGAGTGGACTGAGGAATATCAGGAAGTATTTAATAACATTAAAAAATATCTATCAAATCCACCTATGTTAGTAACATTGGAGACTGCTAG
This sequence comes from Capsicum annuum, assembly GCF_002878395.1. Classification (NCBI taxonomy): domain Eukaryota; kingdom Viridiplantae; phylum Streptophyta; class Magnoliopsida; order Solanales; family Solanaceae; genus Capsicum; species Capsicum annuum. The sequence continues at coordinate 249,297,015 of NC_061111.1, read as the reverse complement.
GCCTTTGATATTGTACTTATCGGTTATAGATAATTTGTTCGGCTATGTATTGGGTCAGCATGATGTCACTGGAAAAAATGAGCAGGCTATTTATTATCTTCGAAAGAAATTCACAATGTATGAAACCAATTACATTGTCCTTAAATGGACGTGTTGTGCACTGGCTTGGATAGGGCAGAAGTTGAATCATTATTTTTCATCCTACACTACTTATCTCATATCCCACATGGATTCTTTGAAGTATATCTTCCAGATGCATATGCTAACGGTTAGACTGGCAAAGTGGAAAATATTGCTTACTGAGTTAGACATTATGTATGTGACTCGAACCGGCATGAAAGCCCAAGCTTTGGCAGATCATCTTGTTGAGAACCTCATTGATGAATATTATGAACCATTGAAGACATATTTCCCTAATGAAGAGGTGTTGTGTATTAATGAAGTCATTATAGATGCTGATCAAAGTTGGAAGTTGTTCTTTGATGTAACCGTTAACATGAAAAGAGTCAAAAAAGGTGCAGTTCTTATCTCTGAATTGGGGCTACATTTCTCGATAATAACATAACTTCAATTTTATTGTACCAATAACATGGCGGAATATGAAGCTTGCATTCTGGTTTTGAGGCTAGCTTTTGATATAGGAGTCCAGGAATGATTAGTGTTGGGAGACTTAGATTTTTCTATCCATCAGATTCAAGTCTATTGGAGACATAAGATTTAAAGCTCATACCATATCAACAATGTTTGCAAGATCTATGTCAATAGCTTGTGTCAATAAAGTTTAGGCATATTCCAAGAATTCGTAATGAGATTGTTGATTCTTTTTCCACTTTGTCTTTAATGTTCCAACATCCTGATAAGGCCTATATTGATCCTGTGCATATAGAGAGTTGTGATCAACATGCTTATTGTAATGCAGTACAAGAAGAAATCGATGGTGAACCTTAGTTCTTTGATATCGAGCGATACATCCAGTCGGGAGATTACCTAACTCATGCCACCAGTGATCAAAAGAGGACTATTTGGCATTTTTCTAGTGGATTTTTCTTAAGTGGGGGAATTTTGTACTAGAAAATCCCTAATCTAGGACTCTTGAGGTGTGTAAATGCAAAAGAAGCTTTAACAATCATGGTTTAAATACATTTTGGGGTATGCGGGCTATGTATGAATGACTATGTTTTATTAAAGAAGATACTTCGAGTGGGTTATTATTGGCTTACTATGGAGAGGGACTCCATTCGTTTCATTCAAAAATGTTATCAATGTCAGGTACACGGTGATATGGTACATTCTCCTCCTGCTGAGTTGCATGTAATGTTTACCCCATGGCTTTTCGTAGGTTGAGGGATAGACATGATTAAACCAATTAAGTCGAAAGCGTCACATTGATTTATTTTGGTGGACATTGATTACTTTACAAAGTGGGTAGAAATAGTAACTTTCAAGTTAGTAAAAAAGAAGGCGGTGGTAGATTTTGTTCATGCCAACATCATATGTAGATTTGGAATTCCCAAGATGATTATTACAGATAATGCTGCCAATGTCAATAGTCATTTGATACAAGAAGTGTGCCAATATTTTAAGATCAAACATCAAAATCTCACTCTGTATCGTCCAAAGGAAAATGGCATCGTGGAAGCTGCCAATAAGAATATCAAAAATATACTATGAAAAATGATACAAGGGTCTAGACAATGGCATGAGAAGTAGTCAGTTCAATTGCTAGGTTATCGTACTACTGTTTGCACTTCAATGGGGGAAACTCCATAGTTATTGGTGTATGGGACATAAGCAATCATTTCTGTAGAAGTTGAAATACCCTCTCTTCGAGTCATTGTGGAAGCAGAAATTGATGATGATCAGTAGGCGAAAACCCGACTGGAACAGTTGAGTTTGATTGATGAAAAAGGTTGACATTAGTATGTCATGGACAATTATATCTGAACAGAATGGCTCAAGCATATAATAAAAAGGTACATCCCAGGCATTTTGAAGTTGGTCAGATGGTATTGAAGCATATCCTCCCTCATAAAATTGAAGCTAAAGGCAAGTTCTTCCCATATTGGCAAGGTCCCTTCATTGTGAAGAAAGTGTTGCCCAATGAAGCTTTATATTAGACAGATGTAGAAGGCAACATGACAGGAATGGATATCAATATTGATGCAGTCAAAATATATTATGTATGATATTTTATGCTTTGTTAGTTCTGTTGCATGTTTAGTACTTGCATGTTTGAAGATTGATATGATGAAGGCATTTCATTCTACTATCCAAACATTATGGCATCCTTTGTTTACCCTGTTTGAGCTTTAGTTTTATTTTCTTTCATATCCCTGTTTTGTAATCAAGATAGAGTTAGAAAAGTTTCAAAAAAATAAAATAAAATAAAAAGAGAACAAGAAATATGTCAGAAGGGAAGAAAGAGAAGAGTGTCAAGAAAGATAGAGTCAGAAAAGGTCCCAAAGAGAAAAAAAAGTCAATAAAAGAAACAAAAATCAAAATCAGAATCAAGCAAAGGAATAATTACCGGAACTACGTGTGACCTGATTCTCCTCTTTCAAGTGTGAGATACATAGGCAACCCTGTTCTGGGTTCGCTCCAACCAAATAAACAATTTAGAGTCACCCAACCAAAGAAACTGGGGCATGAGTTAATCCTCATTATTTGGGTCAATTCTAAAAGTTGTAAGTCGTATCCCACTTCAAGTGTCGTTTGGGCCTCATGTTATCCTTTTTTTCTAACCTTATCCAAAAGCCAAGTTACAACCAAAGAAAGACCTTCAGATCAATCTTTGAGAATGATAAGGCTAAGTATGCAATGCATATGATAATGTATTTTGGGAACTACTTGTCTTCCTTCGTATAAGGAATCGGGGGAGGAATAAAAATAAGAGAGTCATATTGGTGAAAACCTTTTCGGGCACTGTAAGATGATGGTAAGTTAAGATAAATAAAAAATGAGACATCCTTATCGGTGATGGTAAGCTGAGAGAAACAAAAATGACGGAGTCTCATTAGTGAAAACACTCACATATACCATAGGGCATTGGTAAACTGAAAGAAAAAAAGTGATTTGTTGACAAAGACCATTCAAGGCATCAATAGCCAAATGAGGTCTTCGAATGCAATTGGCCCAAGAAGTAACTCAGTTTCAAGGCTATTAACTCAAGAACAATTGGTAGAAAGGTTGGAAGGAAAGATCAGACAGCTTAATCCAAAATGCATTGCATAATTATTAGAGTTGACTGTAATTTTTAGATAATTTTTTTATTTCTTTATTTCAAATGGGGACACTCATTGTCTTTTATTTCTTCTCTGTATTTCTATTTTTATTTTCTTGGGTCATTTATTCAAATGAAAATTCATTTTTCCTGTATCTTTGAGTCAAATTAAAGTAAAAGAAAGTGACAAAAGATTTCAAAACTAGCTACAAACTTCTTCAATTGCACAAAGCAAGACAAAAGAGCCAACACAAAAAGAGACATGATTATGAACCGAAATAAGGCATGAAAAAAGTTTTGTCAACAGACAAGTCGGGGAACTCGTGGAAATACCAAGGTATAAAGGGGATTATCTGAAAAAGATAGCAAAACAGAGATATTATATTTGTTTCAAAGTCACTCTTAATATTGTGAGTTTAGATCAATGGTGCTACAACGTAGTGAAAAATGTTAATGATTGGAAGCAAGAGTTAAATATGAAAGTGCAATAGAAATCGCCTTAAAATCTAAATCCACAAGCCAACCACCTTCTTGTAAACTCACAAGTTTTCTTTGTATGAAACAAGAACAGTTGCTACCTTCAAATCAAAGGCTTCAAAGCTCAAATATCCAGAGGGGCTATTCCTTGTTTCTGCAAATGCAAAAGCAATGTTGCTGTACAGGTTTGGTATTCACAGTTATGGTGAAACGCATCATCTTGTACCCCTAAGAAACACACTCTCGGTCTTTCATGTCTCATGGCTAGGAGGTGCACTTCCTAATTTGAGCCTCTAATCCCAAAAGATGCACTTTTAGTAAGAATCTTTCACTTTCACTCTTAAGAGAGGGACTTGTTGGTCTCAGTCATTCAATTTTACCCTCGAAAGGATATATTTGTTAATCAGAATTTTGATTCATCTTTGCATTATGCATTGTTACAAGTAGTTGTGATTGGGTTTGACACCCGCAAAATTTTTGATGATAAGTTGGGGCAAAAAGAAAATTTAATTCCTGTTATTAGGAACTTCACTTTAGGACCCTCCTAGCAAAATGAGATTTTATTTTTCTGGAAAATGAAATCTTTCTTTATCATAATCTTTATGTGCGATAAATTTTGTTCTAGTTTTGATTTTGATTTCAGGAGCCCGCCTGAAAAATTGGGTGATGAAATGGAAAGTCAGGAGCCACCCTGTTCTCCTGAAGAACAGGCTGGTGAAATTCTAAGTGAGGAGTCCGCCCGAAGAATAGCGCGATGAAATTAAAAGTCAGGAGCCCGCCAGAAGAACAGGGTGATAAAATGGAAATTTAGGAGCCCACCTGAAGAATAGGGTGATGAAATGGCAAGTCAGGAGCCCGCCTGAAGAACAGGTGATAAAATTGCAAGTCAGGAGCCCGCCTGAAGAACAGGGTGATGAAATTGTAAGTTAGGAGCCCGCATGATGAACAGGGTGATGAAATGGCAAGTCAGGAGCCCACCTGAAGAACAGGGTAATGAAATAGTAAGTCAGGAGCCCACCTGAAAAATGGGGTGATGAAATGGCAAGTCAGGAGACTGCCTGAAAAGCAGAATGATGAAATTGTAAGTCAGGAGCCCGCCTGAAGAAAAGGGTGATGAAATTGCAAGTCAGGAGCCCGCCTAAAGAATAGGGGATGAAATGATAAGTCAGGAGCCCACCTGTAGGATGAAGAAATTGAAAGTCAAGCAATAAGGTTAAGAGATTGAAAATCAAGCAACAAGGTGAAATAATTGAAAGGTCATAAAGTGAAGAAATTACAAGACGGAAGCCCGCCCGAAGAACAGGGAAATGAAATTAAAAATCAAAAGATCATAAATAGCAAGTCAGGAGCCCTCCTAGACAATAGGCTAATGAAATTGAAAGTCAAGAAATAAGGTAAAGAAATTACAAGTCAAGAGCCCACCTGAAAAATAGGATGAAGATTTTCAAATTCAGGACCAAGGTTTAGAAGTATCATCGAAAGAACATGGTCAATTTGTGAGTTCATCTCCAACATCAAATTTTGTATGGAGAAAGAATTTATTCTCAAGTTCAACCCCAAATAAGATCAGATCTTTTGTCAATTTTGAAAGCATCAGAAACTCATGTTAAGAATCCAAAGAAGTTGCATATATAAGACATTTGTAATTTCTGTTATCTTTAAACTTGTAATTTTCATTTTTGATGTAATGACAGAGCCGCAGATCGGAACCTCGATAGGGCCTCACTCGACTCTCCAACTCAATATAGTCCCGTACTTTCCAACCCTTTGAGATACCAGTGACTCAATTTCTTTATAATATGGGTAAGTAGGATGCCCAAAATCAAGAATCGATTGCATTCTTCCTTCTATTTCTTCCATTAGAATAATGATTGGATCAAAATTCGGTCTCGTTGTCTACTTCTTTATCTGCAAACCCTTTGTGTTTACATACAAATAAGAGCATGATGTAGACACATAATTTTTACCTATCTACCTTATCCCACCGTGTACCCTCAATCATTTGATAATTTTTCCCACTAGAAGACATAATAACAAATCCAATGCCTAATATTCTTTAGATAAAAAAATTAACCACTCCCCTCAATCAAATTTTAACACCTCACACTCCTACCCCACCCCCTACTCCACTTCACCCTACCCCTTACGTTGTCTTTCTTTCCACTCAACATCAATAGACACTCACTCACAGAAATCTTCCACAATATAGAATATACATATATACATATACCCGATACAAGGGGGGAGAATTACACACACACACCCACAGTCATGCTTCCTAATTCTCATTCACAGTAAGAAAAATACACACTCACAGTTGACAAGTGAAGGGGAAAAATGGTGTCACACATATACTTCATAGCTTCACACAGCAGCTCTGCACACACACAAACGTTTCATTTTCCATATAGACACACACAGAGACAGACAAAGAGAATCGAGATAGTGAGGGTGAACAAAGAAAAAGATTGAGCGAGAAGGTGAGGATAGCGACTTGAGAGAGGAGAAATAGTCGAGAGACCCTTTTTCCTGTGAGTTCTCGTCAGAGACGTTGTCCCGCTAAATTTTCTCCATTTTTTTATCACTGTCGAAGCTTGTTGGAGCTCCGACGAGAAAATAATGGTGAACCCAGCTCCATTACGGTGACCCATCAACTAAAACTGAGCCCTCTTTCATCAAAAAATACCAATTATCTCTACCCATCCTAAAATTTGAGAAACCTTATCCGAGTTTTGGGTTTGCGAAATAGATTTAGTCTTGTTTCTATTTTATTTTGGAATCAACGTGTTGGGGAGGTTCAATTTGAGCTTGTTTGAGGTTTCGCGGTCCCAGCAAATCATTCTATGTGGTTTGTAATCCAAATTCAACCCGAAAGGTCTTATTCTTAATCTCTTATTCGATTTTTGTGAATATTTGCATGGCTATGGTGTTTCCCTCATTTTGATTGATTCTGGTTGTGATTTTCTCCTTTGATTTCATTTGAAGCCATTTAATTATTGTTATGTCATTGTTAATCTTGTGTTGAAATTTTGTTAATCGCATGAATGGAAATTTAATTTGATTTGGGATCTGAGTTGATGAATTAATGGTTTTAAAAAGGAACTTGGGATGGAAATTGATAAAAGTGAATATTGATCTATTTTAATTCATTGATGGCTATCTAATTTGAAATGAATTTTATTTTTATCAAACTCAATAGTATCATATTTTAGGTCAAGATCGAATAAGCAAATCTAGGTTTGGTAGGTAAACTTTGGAATTGTATATTGTTTAATGGTTGAAATGTGCATTGAATGGTTTTGTTTTATCGCACTTGGATCAAATTGTACTTTTTGATCGGGTAATGCCTTGAGGTATCTGTATTGTTTTATTCGGGGAATGCCCCGAAAAACTTGTACTCAAAGATGGTGTGTGATCAAGGTTCGAGGTATCGGATGGATCATAGTTTAGGATTAGTGTAGGTTAGCGTAGGTTTACATTTCAGTACCTTTTTATTTTGGATCTGTAATAAATTGGACTAGACACTAATTTTGGTTTTGTTTGTTTGATTATTTGTTTCGTGTTTTATGTGCCTGTTGGTTTATATATTCATAGTGTTGTACTAGACGATATACTCCACGAAGCGATCGTGGTCGAACCACGGGATGGAGGGGTGCCTAACACCTTCATCTCGGTCAACAAAATTCCTTAGCCGAAATCTTTATTTGCAGATCAGTTATTGAAAGAGTCAAAATCTTTTTGAAAAGGGATTTTTAAAGGTGACTTGGAACACCAGATTTATGCCAAGTGGCGACTCTAAGTTCAAATAAAAAAGAATCATTTTTGAAATAAATTTTATCTTTTGTCACTTAATAATAAAAATCCTTTCAACCTAAAAATTAATCTTTTTGATTAAAAAGGGGGTGTGACAAAGAGTGCTAAAGTTGTTAGCATGTTTCTTGCTGGTCATCTATAGCCTACCAAGAAGATGTGTCCTACAACTAAGGAGGAGAAAGAGAATATGGCCAATATTTCTTATTCTTCATCGGTCAAAATTTTGATGTATGAAATGATGTGTACTAAATCAGATATTGCTCGTGCAATTGGCGTTGTTGGTAGGTTCATAAAAAATTCTTGAAAATAACACTTAAAGCAGTCAAGTAGATACTCAGGTACCTGAGAGGTAGAACAAGTCTTTGTGTTTTGAAGAATCTGATCTAATCTTGAAAGGTTATACAGATGTTGATATGGCGGATGGACTTAGTAACAAAAAAACATCATGGTAGTCAAAGTTGTAGAAGTGTCTCGCACTCTCTATAACTAAAGCAAAGTATATTGCAACTACTGATGTTGGAAAAAAGATGTTATGACTGAAATGATTTCTTCAAGAACTGAGATTGTATCAGAAAAAACATATAGTCTATTGTGAGAGTCAAAGTACAATAGACTTGAGCAAAAGCATCATATATCATGCAAGGAAAAAGCATATTGATGTTAGATATCACTAGATTCGAGAAAAATAAGACGACGGATTTACGCAGGTCAAAAAGATTCCTACAAGTAGTAATCCTCCAGATATGCTGACCAAGGGATATCAAGAGACAAGTTCGAGCTATGCAACGAACTTGTCAGCATGCAATAAAACTAGAAGTCCGGTGTTATCTTCTTCTGGTGAATAGGTCTGGAGAGGAAGATTGTAGGGTCCATCCCCATATAGTAAATTTCATGTGCAAGTTTTGCTTGGTTAGGATTAATTTTCCTGGAGCAAAAGTTTGGCAAAATATTTGGCTAGCATTAATTTCCTTGAAGGCAAAGTTTGGCAAAATTGTAGAGGAAATCAAAACTGCTACTGTGCATTCTTGATGGCCAAGTAATTTTTCTTATAAAAGGAGAAGCTCATTCACTTCTTTAATCACACCCAAGACAAAGAAGAGTGAGGCATCACAAGAGATTTAGTATGTGAGGAAAAATAGAGAGTGTGAGTGATATTGTCGTGAGTTTGAAAAATCAAAAGAGGAATATTTTTTTGAGTCTATAGTGGTTTTTGAAATATTTTACTCAGACTACAAGTGTAAAATTCTTTGCTATACTAATATTAATTGCTCCTCTCAGTCAGTGATTTTTTGCTTGAAGGATTTTCACATAAAAATTTTGATGTCATTATCGCTCTTTTTATTCATGTTGATTAACCGTATTATTATTGTTCTTCGTCTTTATTACTTTTAATACCACAAATATTATTTATGTAGTGGAGTTTATTCCTAACAAACTTCGCATCAATTCTGAATGCATAGTCGAAATATGATATTAGAATTAGGCAAAAAGAAATATCCAAATTTCATTTATAACAGTAGAATTACAAATTTTTGGATTTTATAGTAACAAATAATTTTAGAGGACGATAAATTATTTGTTGTGCAAAGATTGTAGGATAATTAGCACACAATTCCACATAATGCAAATTAAAGTAGAAAAATAATACAAGAATTTCACTGGATTCGACTGTAAGACTAATCCTCGAGGCAAAAGCAAAGAGAGATTTTCAAATTCAAGTGTAGATCAAACTAAGAAGGGAAGCCTTGGAATAAGTAGTTGGTAAAGTTGTTGTCATGTGACTTGAAGGTCACCGGTGCCATAGCAACAGTTAAATATAAGGTAAGGATGCATATAATAAATCCTTATGATTCAGCTTTTTTTTTTTAATCTAATACATAACGAAAGCTTTAATATACCCGAGGCCTTTTTGGAGCAAACCAATGTCTTTTTGCACCTATGAAAAACTAAAGAGTCAAAATGGCTTATTACCTTACTCCAAATACCAAATGTGTAATGGAGGGGGCTCATAATGGTAAATTCAATAAAATAGATCAACTCTATATATGTTGATCTTAAGCAATAAATCTGAATATATTAGCTCATAATATATATTTTGACCAATACATCTCAATTTTTTTCAAATAAAAAATGATTCAACTTAATTTGTGAATCTAAGTTCGACTGAATTTCAGTGCCTACAATTATATATAAGAATACTCAGGCAAGCTCGACTGACTTTTTTGGTATAAAAAGAAATATTTCGTAATTTTTTACAATTAATTATAATAAATTCAGATTCATATATTTTTATAAGAATGTATTGTGATTTCATAAATAAAAAGGAAGCTACCGTTAGAGTCTGTTTGACCAAATTTTTGGAAGGTTAAATGTAATTGTTTTTCTTCAAAAATTTCTTATTAAAAATAAAAAAAAAAAAAAAAAAAAAAAAAGGTGTTTGGTCCTTTTTTGTTTGTGTGGGTCAAAAACTTTTAGAAGAAAACAATTGCTTTTGGAGAGTAGAGAAAGTTATTTTTTAGAAGCTTAAAAAAAATTCTCCAAAATTACTTTTTCAAAAAATACATTTGGAAAAATTATAAACATTATTAAAAGTTTGGTCAAATACTAATTATTGCTCAAAAATAGTTTTCAACTTGATTGACCAAACAAAACCACTTCTCACCAAAAATATTTGAAAAGCATTTATTAAGGTAAAATCTTTAGAGAAATTTGTCAAAGAAATTCCCTTCTTAAATGACAAAAGTAAATTCAAAGTTTTAACCAAAAAAAAAAAGTAAATTCAAAGTAACTTTACTTGTCAAGATAGCATCAGATAACATTTTATTTGTGATTGGATGGATCCAAATTAACTCAATTTTCAAAAGGAATCAAATAAACTAATGGCAAAATAATTTAACTTCAAAGTAAAACCCTTGCATGCATCATCTTATAAATTGAGAAAGTTGCTCTCATGTAAAATTATGTCTCTCAAAATGGCTTATTATCCTTACAAACAAGTTTTACTTTCATTAATTATTTTATCACTCATAAATAATTTTATGCGAATAACCAATGCTAGATATATAAACCTAGATATAAACCCAAAAATTACCCTTCGTTTTATCAGTGGCCTCCCTGAAAATTCATCTGTAGCTAAAGTTCGTTGTCAATCTAAAGATGATGATCTTGGAGATCGTACACTTAACCCAGGTGATCAATTTGATTTCTCATTCCGTATGAATTTCTTTGCAACTACTCTTTATTTTTGTAGCTTTACATGGGGTACAAAGCATAATAGTTTTGATGTCTTTAAAGGAGGAAAAAGCTATTGCCCAAACAGACCTTTCAAGAGAGTTTATTGTACTTGGTTGTTAAAGGATTCTGGTATTTATTTGGCTTTAGGTTCCAATCCTCCACCCGAATCCTTCAAATTTATCCATCCTTGGTTATCATAAAAAAAAAAAAGGGGATGTATTACATTAGTTACATGAAATATCTTTATATAAGAAGTTATTTATTATATACTTGTGCAACCCCCCTCCCCTCCATTGAAAGAAATAACATATTTAATTTATAGAAATTAGAGTTGCCATATAAAGATTAATTAATAAAGTGACACTACTTTATTTTTTTTGTTGGTAAAACATGATTAGGACTATTATATATTAGAACAGTACAGACTGAAGGTGTCTAGAGGCATTATTACAAGCACAATCATCATAAATACTAGTTACAGAGATTGCATTACAAAATATAATTATCTCTGTTATGTGAGTGTAATCTTTTAGTTTGAGATGTATCAAATGCCAAATAACTAATTAAAAATCCTCTGTATCATTTGATCTAATTCGATTATCTGTGAACTGCGATTTGTGAATATATATGTGTTAATTTAATTTGAGATTAAGTTAGCATCAACAACACTTCATAGTATGATAGTAGGATGACAACTTTTTGGATTTTATAGTAGCAAAGTAATTTCAAAGGACGATAAATTATTTGTTGCAGAAATATCGTAAGTTAACTAACATTTTACACATAAAGCAAATTAGATAAGAAAAATGATACAAGAATTTTACAAGGTTCGGCTAAAATTAATCTTCGTGACAAAAGCAAAGAGAGATGTTCACTATGGAAAAAGAAGATTTTTACAATATTATGAATCCCTAACTAAATCAACAATATATAAATCTCAAGTAGTCTCAAATCTACAAGAGAAAACCAAACTTTTGCGATCAATTTTTTCGTGCCGAAATAGAGATAATGAACTACTGAAATCTTTGTACAAAATTTTAACATATCGCTTGACAAAAAATAGTTGCAATTGTTTTGCAGAAATTTGATTTTTTAGAGTCGCCACTTAATTTATTTTGAAAAGGAATTAAGGTAACCTTTATAAAATACTTAGATGATTCAAAACAGGAAAATCATTTAAGTTTTGAAATTCTAGGTAAGTGACTCCTATTAACATTTTAGGAAGGTTTTTAAGGCACCTAAAATGTCAGTTAACTTGTGGTTATTCCAACTATTTGAAAACGATTCTTTTGACTATTTTCTAAAAGAAAAATTTATTGTTTTGAAAAAAATTGATTAAGGAATGTTTTTTTTTTTTTTTGAGGTTTATGCAAACTCAGTTTTTTGACAGCTTTGTAGGGAATCTAACTAGTTCTAGGCAAGTTAAAAGCAAATAGAAAATAAACACAAAGACAAGGGAAAGGGGGAAGAAATAAGTGATTTAGGCTCTTGAGCCCAAATCTATCGGTCCTGTCCTAATCTAATTGGCTTTCGGCCTATCTTCACCTGTCCTAATCTAGATATAGGACTTTGGACCTCAACCTGTCTTAAACTATATTTTCGGGCGCTTGTTGGCCCCACAATCTGCTTCATCTGTATTATTTTATAACTTTGACTTCGAGACCCAAATGAATAAATAATGAAATACATAAATAAATAACTAAGAAAAAAAATCTAAAAGTAGGACAGATAAAATTGAGACTTTTGAGTCTCTTAGAAAATTAGGGAATGGGTTCCAACCCATTTCTTCTTCTTTCATCCTCTCACATCCAGTATGCAACAAGATTGTTGTTTGGACTTTCTCTAGGAGTTGACTTGAGAGTAAAATGCAATCAAGAGTTCATGGTGAACTTAGACAGAACACATTCACATGCATCCAAAAATAAAGAGAAAAAGGATTAAGACTCGCATTAGACCGTTTGAACTAAGTGCAATCAAGCATACATCATAAGAAGCTACAAATGGCAATTAGAAAGCTTATATTCATGCTCAAGGCGGTCCTATAGGTTCACAGAAGACATGAGAGAATTTAGCATTCATTATCACATCCAGGACAACATTTAAGGTTTCGAGATTCAAATTTTAAGAGTATTCTGCCCATTTTTAGATAGCATCAATAATTATAAATAAGCAGATGGAATGAAAATTAACTTAAAATACAAGGTTCAACATGGGGCGGACATGACTCAACTCCAAGTTATATCATACTGAATCAATCATAATGTTCAATCATGTAATATACAATTCAGATTAACGGACTCTAAAACTACGAGCTCAAAGGTCTCTTTCGTTATTATGGATCAGAGAGACCTTATGAATTGCAGTTATGACAAACAAACAAATAATTAAAAAAAATAAAACTAGCACAATAAAAGACATCTTTGATGACCAAAATAAGGAGGAAATAGGATCTCCAACATAGAATTTACCCAACCATAAAAAGGAAAATAAAAACACAAATTAATTCAATTAAAGCAGTTCCCAAGAAAAACTTGACCTGGACATTAATTCCTTCAGAACATAGCTTTAAAAAAAATTCCCATTTTAATTAAAAAAAACCCAAACTACTAAAGGAAGTGATAAGGAGAAAACGACAGGAAAATTCTTTAGCAAAATTCCTTGCTAATCGCAACAACAGGCCTAAGACTAACGCGAATATTGTGATACATGAAATCGAGCTCCTCCATCTAAAGCAGTCTTTATAGACAAAGGCAATCACTACTATTCTGCGAAAAATGGTCTTGCAAAACTTTAAGAGTTTTAGACCGTGAAATCAACACCTAAACAGAAAGTAATACGAATCAAACTCAAGGGAAAAGCTATAAACTACATTGATTTTTGACATCAAATATATCAAATTAGACCGAATCAGTTCACATGTTTAACATTCATAAAAAAAGCCATTACATTTTCTAAAGCTTCGAAAAAAAAAGCACAACCCATAGGCTTAAAAAAAGGGCGGTGAGACCGTATTATTTCTATCCTCCTCCACTTTCTGACGAACTCAAAAATGAGTTTTTAATGGTTGGGATGGCCCTCGAGAAATCATGGGATTTTCAGGCTTACTATTGGACGTATCCTCATCATCCTTTGGCCTTTAAGAAGCCAAAGAACTCAAGAGGCAATCCTACTAACGGCGCTACCAACTCGACAAAATCAAGCTGGTGATGGCAAACAAGTCAACGTCAAGTACTAACAATGAACAAGACACCATCAGCCTGAAACTATTAAACAAAATCAAAGCATGAAACTTTAATCATGAAACCAACTATTCAAACCTCAAGCAGTACACACAATAAGAGTAACTGATCGAAAATCAATCAATAATATCATGAGTAAATAACATATTACAAAGTCGTGGCAAAGATAATAGAAACCACATATTAGGCAACTAAGACAAGAATTAACCTAACATAACAACACAATCAAATATTTTTCTTCACTAAAGAGAAACCTATGACCTTTAAGGCCTTTACAACGGACAGCCCAGCGCACAAGATTATGGTAAAATTACTTATGACTACAGAATGATGAGATGAAGTAGAAATAAGCGAATACAAAATGGAAGATGTGATGTTAATTGTCTCGAAGCAGCAAAACAGAACTTCGAGCTCCATCGGAGTTCACCACCACCAAAATATTCGATGCTGCCGCGAGAATTTCAAATCGCCGAATATTTTTCCTAAAACCTTTTCTAAAGAAAATTCCCTTCTGTTTTTGAAAACCAGTTTATTTTTCTCTCTTTTTTCGAACCCTGTTTTGGCTCTGCCAAGAGCTTTTTATAGGATGAGTCCAGAAATGAATACTTGAGGCTTATCCGATGTGGAAAAAAATTGAAATAGGGGATAATTTAGGAATTTTCAATGAGGTAGATTCATAATTTTGGAAAGGAAAATTCAAATTGGAGTTGAAGACAACTTATACGAATTTGGGAATTTTCTTAGTCAAATCTAAAAATTTGCCAACCAATTAGTATTTAGAGATTGAATTTCCTTCACGAACCAATCAAAAATCGCCAATCATGTACGAATTCGTACCAATATCCCAAGATTTGCGAAATTCAAATGTTGGATGACCCAACTCATCAATTTTTAGAAGCTTCTAGGCTCTTCTCTCACGAATCACATAGGGCGGGCACATGGCGAGTATGGAAAAGGTCGGGTTGGTTTGTGTTTTGCTAAAATGAGTCTGGTTCGGTTGGGTTGAAACCGTCGGTATTGTTAATTTCATGGCTTTGTCGTTGTTTCTCTGCTATTTTTCTTCGCTATTTTTTTTGTCAGTTGTGTTGAAGAAGGAGGAAAAGAGGAGCAGGCCGTGTCAGGGATAAGTGGGCTGGGGCTGACTGTTGCTGTGGGATGATGAGGGGTTAATTGGAGGGAAAATTTCAGAAATAGCAACTCTGTAGCCTTAATTATAACTTTTATAGCAACAGTTTCATAATTACGAAAAATAGCAAATTGTATTTGTATTTAAATAAAATGTTGCTATATAAATACATATACAAATATATATGTATTACTCATAAATACATATGTACAACTGAAAAATACATATTCTTCTATTACTATGAAGTGGGTAAAATATTGCTACTTTTGCTATAAGTTGTAATTTTAAAAAAGTGTTGCTATTTATTGTAATTATAGTCTTAAGGATGCTAGCTTCTATAATTTTTCCTTAATTGGATTGGTGTTGGGTTGTTAATGAAATAACAACAAGAATGGGCTGCTGGTGGGTTGTTTTGTTGGGCTGGTGTTGTTTGCAGCTATTGGGTTAATGGGGTAAAAAAAATGGGAAAAGGACATAGGCTGATAATTTAAAAAAAAATGGCTCACATTTGAGAAGGTGGACAACCTGTAGCCAGTCGGCTAAATTAATTCCCTTTTTTAGCCATTTGGCCCAATTGGGCACATGCAGTCTATATACTCAATTGATACACTTTTATACCACATTGATATACTTTTATACTATATTGATACACTTTTTAAAAAGGAGAAAGGAAATTCTATGCAAGTACATGCAGTCCCTATAGCCTATTGATACTCTTTTATACCACATTAATACACTTTTACGCTACATTGATACACTTGCAGTGTCCATATACTCAATTGATACTCTCTTATACTAGATTGATACATTTTTAGAATGCATGGAGAAACTCTATAGAGTCGTATAAAATATGTATCTAGATAATATTTGTAGTTAAAAATTGAATAGAATGTGTATTAAAATGCTATAATATTATATAGAATATGTATATATATAGAAACTGTATCATTATTATATATAAATATATATCTTTAACAATTTTATTATATTAAAAGTATATGGTATTGTATTTTATTGTATAAATAAGTAAAACAAAAGAAAAAAAATAGTATATTATTTTAATAATGTTGGTAAATGTAAAATAATCTGAAGAAAAAAAAAAAGCAATTACTCAATTATTTAAAAGAATAAAAATTTGGTTCTAAGATAATGGTTTTTCCATTAGTGCTCTGGAACATGTGCTTTATGAGGGACATGATTGTGTTTGCAGTATTACAAGTACGTTCTTGAAACTCCATACACTCTTATTGGATCGCACAACCTAGCAAAGGCAACGGCTAAAGGAAACACTGTCCTTAGTGGCTATTTATTGGGTTTTTAAATTTAGGTGCTAGTTTTGTGAAATTATTTTAGTTTTAGGTGTTATTTTTGTCCTTTCACCAAAAAATTTTTTAAGGTTTTATGGTTAATAATGTGAAGATTATGTCAAATCTGGGGTTATTTTAAAAAATAACTCCAATTAAATTTAGGGATTAGCTAAATCTATTTAAATTTTGGATAAATTAAAAATCAATTGACTAATTGCATTCCAATTGGGGCCAATTTGATTTCAATTATAGCCAAATTTAATAGATTGGCCGAATTAAATCGAAATTCGATATTAATTAATACCTCACTTAATCCCAAGCTTCTTGATTTAATAAAATCAAACACATATTTATCCAAACAAATTATTTTTGAGAATGAGTTGTATTTAAATCAAGATTTTAACCACTTATATTTATTTTCAAGATAATCCTTGATTAAAAATCCAATATTCCATAGAATAAATATTTAAGTAATCAAATTATATAACCTCGTATAATTGAACACGATAATATATAATCGCTACTTAAAATGAAAAAATTACATACAAGAATATTTTGTAAAGTTTTTATTCGAATGAAATAAATATTTTGATTTTATTAAAAATCGAAGAAACTCAGGATTAAATATAGTCGTGGAAGGCAAAAATTAGGTGTAAACAACTTCCCCCTCCCTTTGGGTAGGGTGGATGCAAGTAACCCTGGACAAAGGAGGTTGACGTTCCTAATTTTTGTCCGACCACAAATTCGAATTTGAAAGAAGTTGGCTTTCTCACGAGTTTCATAGAGTTATGACCGGACCTCGGTATCAAGTTTCCTACATATCTCAGGTTACATGAGAATTCAGGCCACTTGTAGTTCATAAAGCTTGATTCAAAGCACGATTTTTAAAAACACAAGCTATCTCGGTCTTGGAGTTTTTGATAAAACCGAAAAGCTGGAGAATAAAGGGATTCGGGGGAAGGTTGGAATGCAGTCGAGTTTTCAACATAGAGCCTAACCTACATATCCCCGTGACTTAGGGAATCAGACTATTTGTAGTTCGACTCAATTGGTAGAAAAGATAGTCTTTTATTTTAGAAAATCTTTGGTTCGGAGTGAGTGACAAGTTGATTGAGTATTGGAAAAGGGGCTTGTAACCTATTAACCATGAATGTGGAGCTCTTCACATCTATAAGTAAGAATTCACCAGGTTATAATTTTCAAAACTTTAGATGTCCTATTACTCAAATTTGAAAGAAGGAGAATGTTGTCCTCGGTATGAGTTTAGAAGTATCCCGAAGGTGAAGCTGAAAATAGAATATCCCAAAATACCCGCATGCCTTCTAATAGGGGTGTGGTTGGATGGTGGTGGCGATCATCCTTTAGCTCGCATCCAAATATTTTGATGTCCTTCTCTAGACTATGTCTCGTTTTGCTGCTAAGAAAGAATTTCACGTTGTGCTGCGTCCCATCTTGAGTAGTCCGCACCTGTGGTTTTGATTTGAGATTTTTCATCCTTTCCGATGCTCTCGACAATATCTCAAACAAAAATCATTAGTAATAAGAGCAATTAACGAAAGGGGTGTATAGTTTTTACCACATCTCCACGTGAGTTCTTGCCTAAAAATCGAAACCATCCTATCCTGTACCTTTTTGGTAGGAAATAACTTGTAACAACAACCCTTTTAGTTGTTGCATAAGTAGCTTGTTCATCGAGTGAATGTGTCTTCAAAGTGGGGTGGCTCTTTTGAACACCAACGACACTTTATGCAGAACAATCCCTGCAACCATTTAATCTTGTGTTGATACGGTAACCCATTTGGTTACGTATATTACTTGTTGTATGTGTAATGATAACCTCTTCGGTTATTGACTATTATTCTTTGCAAATAACCTTGGGTAATTTTGTGCATTTTTTGTATCGATACGACTTATAGATTTCCCTTGAATTGTCAATCTTTGGATAATCTTGTGCATTATTTGAGGTTGGATACGAAGTGACTTATAGATATCCTTTGAATCGCTAGCTTTTGGTTAATCTCGCACATTATCCGACCTTGGATAAGAGATGACTTACAGATATTCCTCTAATCGCTAACTCTCGGGTATTCCTACACATCATCTGACCTTGGATACAATACGACTTATAGATATTTTCAAATTAGTAGTCTTTGGGTAATCCTGCACATAATCTATCTTGGATATGAAGCGGTTTATAGAGAACCTTTGGATTTACCAAATTTGATAATCTCGCATATTTTCCGGTAAGGATTTAGTTGCGACTTACGGATAACCTTCTAGCTATCAATCTTTGGGTAACCTTGCACACTATCCAGTTAGGATGTTGTTGCATCTTACGGATGACCTATGGACTATCAACTCATGAGTAATTTTGCATACTATCCTATTTCAAATAATATGACTGATAGATGACCCTAAGATTGTCAATTTCTAGGATATCTCATATGTCGTTCGAATGACGTGTTTTTCATGTATTCGAATGTTGATTTATGATGAGATATCCTCGATGCCAGCATATGAAATCTCGCGTGTCAGCAGATATTAGATGTTAATGATATCCTCGACGCCAGCGTATGCTATCTCGCGTGTCATCAGCTATTGAATTCTGATAATATCCTTGACTCCAACGTATGCTATCTCGCGTGTCATCAGATATTAAATGCAATGGCCCCCTTGGAGATGAAATAACATTCAATGGCCCGCTTCACAATGGAATGAAATGCAATGGCCCTCTTGGAAATGAAGATGGTTTCACCTGAGTCCATTTATCTACGTTTTTGTTTTATACATGTACATGTACTCAAGGTAGACAGGTACTTGCTCACTTTTTCTTTGTTATTAAGAAATCTCTTTTCTTCTTTGGTTTAAAGTGTGAAGGAAAGTGAAAGTTGAAGTTCTTGAGGAGTTTAAATTTATGTATAAGTTGCAGAATCAAGGTAATGTACCTGATCCTACAAATATATAAAGGTGGTCTACTAGCACTATTTATTCACTAGTATCTGATTTCTATTTATCTCTTGTATCATGTGTTGTTACCTTCATCCTTACATATTCAGTACATATTTTCGTATTGACGTCCCTCACGGGGGACCTGTATTTCATATTGCAGGCACAGGTGCTTCAGCTAATACACCTCGCTAGTAGAAGCACAGGCTATTCAGTGACTATTAGTGAGCTCCAGATTGATTCAAGGCTTTCCGAGTTTGTCCCATATGTTTTGGTATTGTGCAGTAGTCAAGAGTAGGGCGGGGGTTTGTCCCGACCCTAGCTAATTCCATGTATCTTTTAGAGGCTTTGTAGACTAATGTAAAGTTAAACATGACAGTGTCTTGTCTTTTAGATATGGTGGCCCCAACGGCCAAGTGTTGCATATATAATTTTGTGCTTGCCAATGTAGATATTCTCATCAAAGCATAATATCATATTTTTCAGAACCTTTGGTTGTCATAGTTACATGCAAGACAAGAACAAGGTTATCTCGGGCCTTTACGGCTACGGGTGTCTGTCCACCCCAATAGGATTTGAGGCGTGACAAAAGTGGTATCAGAGTAGGTCATCTTACGGAGTCTACAAAGCCGTGTCAACGTAGAGTCTTGTTTATGGGTGTCTTATGCACCACATCTATAAACAAGATGCTATGGTCATTTAGGGGTTATTATTTTTTTTTAGATCTTAGATCGTACAATAGAGCCCAAGTCGTAGGTGAAGTCATATTTAACCACTAAACCTATTTTTTTTCTCTCATTATAGTAAAGATGTCGGTTACAAGAAGGAGTAAGAATACAGGTAAGCGAGTAGACGTGGCTGTCGGAGAAGGGACTAGCAAGTCACCACCTAGACAAGCTAATCAAAGTGAGGGTCAAGCTAGGTTTGTATCACAAACTTCTTCTACTCCTCTATCTCAGAAGAACTAAGGAGAAGAAGAACCGCATCCTCAGAACCACCTATTAATGCTACTGACCAAGATCTAAAGAGTGCGGTGTAATTGTTGGCTCGTATAGTTGCTGGACAGGTTCAAGGACAAACTATTCAAACCACAGGTTCTAGTGGTGCAGATAGGGCAGCTAGCCTTCGGATATAAGATTTTCTTAAATTTGATCCTCCCACATTCACCGAATTAGATATTAATGAAGAACCACAGGACTTTATTGATCAAATCCAATGGGCTCTAGATATCATGCATGCATTGGGTAATAAGACAGTTGACCTAGCAGCATATAGATTCAAAGGCGAGACTATATTTTGGTATGAAGACTGGAAATGATCTAGGGGTATCGTTGCACCTTCAGCTACTTGGAAAGAGTTCAAAGAGGCATTTCTTGAACATTATCTTCCATTTGAAATTTAAGAGGCCCATGCAGATCAGTTCATGAATCTTCACCAAGGGAATATGAACGTGAGGGAGTACAGCATCCGGTTTAACTCTTTGGCTAGGTATGCTCCTAATGTAGTGGATATTATGGATGATAGAGTTCATCCATATGTGGATAGATTGGACCCATATCTAGTTTGAGATTGTACTATTATTGCTTTGAACAAAGACATAGACATAGCAAGGATACAAGCTTTTGCACAAAAAATAGAGGATCAGAGGCAAAGAAAAAGAACACAAGAATTTAAAAGAGGGTATTCTAAGAGGGCCAGATCTATGGGGCAGTTCAAGGGATCCCAAGGTGAGTTTAGGCCTAGGTTTTCTAATAGATCACCTAGGCCATTATCTTTTTATCCTGCAGTTAGTGCTCTATCACAGTTTCAAGGATCCAAAAGCACCCAGTTTTGACAAAGAAGTGAAAGTCAGAGGTCACGAACAGAGGGGTATCAAGAGCAAGGGTCCTCAATAGTCATGTAGATAATGTGGAAAGCTTCATTTAGGTTCATGTCGGTTTGGGACAAATGAAAGCTTTTGGTATGGTACAACGGAGCATATGATGAGAGAATGCCCACAAAGAGGCATGGGTGGTATGGCACGACCTACTGGATCAGCCGTTGCATCATCATCATTGGTGCCTCATTTAGGTAGAGGTGTATAGCCTATGGGTTGTGGTAGAGGTGCTAAGGAGTAGCTAGCTATAGTGTAGTTCGGAATCGTACATATGTATTAGTAGATAGACAAAATTTAGAGGCTTCTCCAGATGGGGTTATAGGTACATTGTCCATCTTTTCACATGATGTATATGCATTAATTGATCCGGGTTCTACATTATCATATGTCACTCCATTGGTTGCTGGGAAGTTCAAAAGAACACCAGAATCGCTAATTAAGCCATTTTAAGTATATACACCGGTTGGTGAATCTATTATAGCTAGAATACTGTATCGAAATTGTAAAATAACTATTTGTGGACATGATACAATGGCTGACCTGATTGAGTTAGAAATGGTAGATTTTGATGCTATAATGGGTATGGATTGGTTGTCTTCTTGTTATGCCGCAGTAGATTGCCGAACTAGGAGGGTATATTTTCATTTTCCAAGGGAGGTAGTCCTTGAATAGAGGGATAATATTAGTGCGCCAAGAGGTAAATTTATTTATATTTTAAGGCAAAAAGGATGATTTTCAAGGGTTACATATATCATCTAGTTAGAGTGAAAGATACAGATGTGGATCCACTAACTCTTCAAACTATTCCAGTGGAAAATAAATTTTCCGATGTATTTCCTGAAGATCTTCCAGGTTTGCCACCAGAACGAAAAGTGGAGTTTGGTATTGATGTAATTCCAGGTACTCAAGTAATCTCAATTTCTCCGTATAGAGATGCCCCAATAGAATTACGCGAGTTAAAAAGAGCAATTAAAAGACTTGCTAGAAAAAGGATTCATAAGGCCTAGTATGTCCCCTTGGGGCGCACCAGTGTTATTTGTGCGTAAGAAAGATGGATCATTGAGAATGTGTATTGACTACCGACAACTTAATAAAGTGACTATTAAGAACAAATATACCCTTCCGAGAATTGATGACTTATTTGACCAGTTGCGAGGTGTCGTACTTTTCAAAGATTGATTTGAGGTCAGGTTACCACCAAGTAAGGGTCAGAGAGAATGATATACCCAAGACAGCTTTTCAAACACGGTATGGTCACTAATAGTTTCTAGTCATGTCCTTTGGACTAACTAATGCGCCCTCAGCTTTTATGGATTTGATGAATAGGGTGTTCAAGCCATTCTTAGATGTGTTCGTGATAGTTTTTATAGATGATATTATGGTTTATTCGAGATCAAAGTAGGACCATGCCAGTCACTTGCGACAGGTGTTACAGATTTTTCGTGATTGTAAGTTATATGCAAAGTTCTCGAAATATGAGTTTTGGTTAAAATCTGTGGCATTTTTGGGTCATATTGAATATAATGAAGGGATAATGGTTGATACTCAAAAGATAGAAGCCGTGAAGAACAAGCCAAGATCTATAACGCCTACGGAGGTTCATAGTTTCTTGGGGTTGGCAGGTTATTATAGGAGGTTCGTTGAAGGGTTTTCTTCAATTTCTGTACCTTTAACAAAGCTAACACACAAAGCTTCCAAGCCTCAATGGAATGATGCATGTGAAAGGAGTTTCCAAGATCTGAAGAATAAGTTGACTTCTACACCCGTATTGGTGCTTCCAGAAGGAACAGAGGGGTATACAGTGTATTGTGATACTTCAAGAATTGGCTTAGGATGTGTATTGATGCAGCATGGTAAAGTCATAGCATATGTGTCCAGACAATTGCTGCCACATGACAAGAATTATCTGACGCATGATCTAGAACTAGCAGCGGTTATATTTGCCTTAAAGATATCGCGTCACTACTTGTATGGAATTTATGTTGACATATATACCAACCATAAGAGTTTGCAATATATCTTTAATCAGAAGGACCTAAATTTGAGGCAGCGAAGATGGCTTGAATTATTAAAAGACTATGACGTTGATATCTTGTATCATCCGAGGAAAGCAAATGTGGTAGCAGATGCGTTAAGTCGGAAGACCATGGCACCATCTATAGAAATAAAAGGGATGACTAAAGATCTATACCAACTAGCCAATTCGGGAGTTCGCCTTCTTGAAACTCCAGATGAAGGGCTTATTGTTTATAATGCGGTAGAATCTTCATTAGTAGCTGAAGTGAATGAGAAGTAATATGCAGATCCCATACTATTACAACTTAAGGAGAATGTACAACATGGTATGACAAAGTCATTTGAGCTAACGCAAGAGAGAGTACTTCGGTGCCAAAACAGATTATGTGTGCCTAATGTAGATAGGCTAAAAAAGAGGATTATGAAAAAGGCATATCATTCAAGGTATTCCATCTACCCGGGGTCAACTAAAATGTATCATGATTTGAAACGAATGTATTGGTGGGGTGAAATGAAGAAGAACATTGCAGAATTTATAGCCGAATGTCCAAATTGTCAAAGAGTTAAAGTAGAGCATCAAGAGCCCGGGGGTTATATGCAATGTATAGATCTTCCAATCTGGAAGTGGGACATGATCAACATAGATTTAATCACTAGTTTTCCTCGTACATCTCGAAAGTTTGATTCCATATGGGTGATAGTTGATAGGCTTACCAAATCAGCACACTTCCTACCGGTTAGGACGACTTATACAGTTGAAGAGTATGCGAAATTATATATCAAAGAGATAGTTCGACTACACAGAGTACCAATCTCTATTATATCAGATCGAGGAGCTCAATTTACTGCAAATTTTTGGACGTCTTTTCAGAGAAATCTGCGGACACAAGTGAATCTAAGTACAACTTTTCACCCTCAAACAGATGGACAAGCAGAACGTACTATTCAAACACTTGAAGATATGCTACGAGCTTATGTATTGGACTTTAGAGGTAGTTGGTATGATCATTTACCTCTCATCGAGTTTGCCTACAATAATAGCTATCATTCAAGTATCAAAATGGCACCATATGAAGCTTTTTATGGAAAAAAGTGTAGATCACCAATTGGATGGTTTGAAGTGGGTAAAACTACCTTATTTGGGCCAGATCTTGTTGATCAAGATATGGAAAAGGTTAAAGTGATCCAAAAGTGGCTGGAGATAGCCCAAAGTTGGCACAAGTCATATGCAGATGTTAGAAGAAGAGGGCTAGAGTTTTCTATATGTGATTGGGTATTCTAAAAGGTGTCACCAATGAAGGGGGTTATGAGATTTGGTTAGAAAGGAAAACTAAGTCCACATTATATAGTCCCATACAAGATTACTTGGAGGTTTGGCCAAGTTGCTTATAAATTAGAGCTACCCCAAGAGTTCTCAACTGTTCATCTAGTATTTTACATCTCAATGCTTCGAAAGTGCATGGGTGATCCATCTCATATTACTCCTACTGTAGATATACAAGTTACGAAAGATCTTACCTATGAAGAAATACCTATTACTATCCTAGATAGACAAGTTAAAAAGTTAAGGAATAAAGAAATAGCTTCGGTAAAAGTGCTTGGGAGAAACCAACAAGTAGAAGAGATAACATAGGAAGTTGAAGAAGCAATGAAATCTAAGTACCCCCATTTGTTCACATACAAAGAAAAAGTCCAAGATGATGAATTGGAGCAATAACAAGTAAGTATAATATATAAGTACTATGTGATAATAGGGATGTTTAACTTAGGCTTGAACTTCTTTTGGTTAGATTGTTATGCTAACATTTGAGGACGAATATTTCTGGGGGGGGGGGGGGGGGTGACACCTCTTACATTGCATATTCTTTCCCTATTTATAGGTAACTTGGTATAGTCCTGTGGTATAGGTAACGGATAAGATTTGTTATGCAAGTATTAATGGTATAGATGAAATTATAGATATAGATGCTGCCCGTACATTTTTATGTGACACGATCAAGTTAACATCAATACAACTATTTAAACTTGGGATTGTAAGCTGGTATTTGGATCTAAAGTTAAAGTGACCAAGTGTGTACAAGTTAAAGGTTAGATTAAGGGAATTAGGAGTTGGAAATGGAATGAAATATTGAGGTGTTTGCTTGACTTAATTAAGCTAGTACGTGAATCACCTACTTAAGCTTTTTAGACCAAATTAATAGACCCATGGCTATATACCATATTTTGGTCTAAACTAATGTACTCATTTCCTGCAAATTGAAGAAAAGAGGAAGATAATAGAGAAATGGCCCAACACTTAAATCTGCCAAAGGCCAAAGTTAATTGAGCCCAAAATAAGAATTTAAGCAAGTAGGTGCATCACCTACTTTGAATTTTTGAGCAGCTTGAACCCTTAAGTAGGTGCATAACCTACTTGACTAATTTATGGCTGGAAATGAGGTCAATAATAAGGCCTCAATATAAGATCAATATGGCTGGCCATTTTTCTCATTTTAACCACAATATTCCTTTTAGATTTCAACTTTCTCCCTTTCTTAACAAGGATAACAACAGCAGCCCTAAAATTTCTTCTAGGGTTATTAAAGAAACCCTCATCTTTGCAAGCTAAGGTAAGTGAAAACACTTAAGTTTTAGCTTAATTATCTCATGGAAGATTAGGAAAACATGCTATAGGTGTCTAATTATAAATACATGGTAGAATATAGAACAGCTAGTTGCTCACTTTTTCTTTGTTAATAAGAATCTCTTTTCTTCTTTGGTTTAAAGGTGGTCTACTAGCATTATTTATTCACTGGTATCTAATTTCTATTGAGCTCTTGTATTATGTGCTGGTACCTTCATCCTTACATATTCAGTACATATTTTTGTGTTGACGTCCCTCACGGGGGACCTGTATTTCATGTTGCAGGTACAGGTGCTTCAGCTAACACACCTCACTAGTAGAAGAACAAGCTATTCAGTGACTATTGGTGAGCTCCAGGTTAATTCGGGGCTTTTCGAGTTCGTCCCATATGTTTTGGTATTGTGTAGTAGTCAAGAGTGGGGCGGGGGTTTTTCCCGACCCTAGCCAAGTTCATGTAAATTTTAGAGGCTTTGTAGACTAATGTAAAGTTAAACATGGTACTGTCTTGTCTTTTAGATATGGTGGCCCCAATGGCCAAGTATTGCAGATATAATTTTGTGCTTGCTAATGTAGATATTCTCATCAATGCATAATATCATATTTGTCAGAACCTTTGGTTGTCATGGTTACATGCATGACAAGTACAAGGTTATGGATGGGTTCTCTCCGACCTTTATGGCTACGGGTGCCTGTATTCCCCAATAGGATTTGAGGCGTGACAACAAATCTCATTCATCAAGTGAATGTTTAAGTTTGCCCCGTTATCAGTAATGATCGATTCAGGCACTCCAAATCGGCAAAGCAAGTAATTCCTTACAAGATTTGCAACTACTTTCTTGGTGACGGCTCTATATGAAGAAACTTCGACCCACTTAGTAAAGTAATCACTACTAACCAAAATGAACCTATGCCCATTTGACGCTGGTGTCTCTATTGTTCCGATAACATCCATACCCCAAGCTTCAAAAGTCCAAGGTGAACTCATCACATGAAGCTCATGTGGAGGCATTCGAATCAAATCTCCGTGTATCTGGCATTTTGGGCACTTCTGCACGTACTTGCTACAATTATTTTCCATAGTCATCCAGAAGTAACCAGTTCTTAGAATCTTTCTAGCAAGGGAAAACTTATTCATGAGGGTCCCGCAGACTTTAACGCGCACTTCCTTTATTAATTTTGTAACTTCCACGGCATCGACACATCTTAAGAATCCTAAGTCTGGAGTCCTCCCAAAAAGGATTTGCCCAATTGGAAAAAAATTCTTTGCCAAATTTCGTATTGTCTTTCTCTGATTATTGCTAGCATCTTCAGGATACATTCCAGATTCTAAATACCTTTTAATATCATAGTACCAAGACTTTCCGTCAGGCTCCTCTTCAACGTGTGCATAATGCGCGGGTTGTTACTTCAAGCTTATTTCCAAAGGATCACTGTAACTCTGATTTGGGTACTGAATCATGGAGGTTATAGTGGCCAAAGCATCAGCAAACTTATTCTGTATCCTTGGGATATGTTTGAAATCAACTTCTTTGAATTTTCTGTATAATTCTTGCACCAACTCCACATAAGGAGTAATCTTGGAGTTTTTTACCGCCCATTCTCCCCGTAAATAGTGAATCAGCAAATCTATCTCCGATGACTAAGATATTATGAACACCCATATCGAGTGCCAATTTGAGACCTAGGATGCAAGCCTCATATTCAACCATGTTATTGGTATACGGGAAGCGCAAATTGGTAGTTAATGGATAATGTTGGCCTGTTTCGAACACCAAAACTCACTCAGCAATATTTTCCACTTGGCTAGCTTTTTCGTAGGCATGGCTTTCTAGAATATATACTTCAATGGATCCATTTTGAAAATGATATATGTTGTGTATGAGGATAGATAATGCCTCAACTTTTGTGCAGCCCAGGTCAAAGCACAACACGTCCTTTCGACAAGAGTATAGCAAGCTTCATACAGCACAAACATTTTGCTCAAGTAGTAGATTGCTTTTTATTTCTTACCGGTCTCATCATATTTCTCGAGGACATATCTGAAAGAATTTTTTGAGGCTGACAGGTAAAGAAAAAAAAACTTTCTTCCCTTGGGTTGACCAAAACTGGTGGACCAGACAAATATTCCTTGATTCTATTAAAAGCTTTCTGACATTCTTCTATCCACTCATTCAATGCATCTTTCTTCAACATCTTAAGAATGGGCTCACATATGACTATTGACTGGGCAATGAACCTGCTAATATAATTCAAATGACCTAGAAAACTCATAACCTCTTTCTTAGTCCTTGGCGAAGACAAATCCTGAATTGTCTTGATCTTGGACGGGTCTGGATCGATGCCCCTTCTACTGACTATGAACCCCTGTAGTTTCCCAACTGGAACACCGAAAGTACACTTAGCAGTATTCAACTTCAAGCTGTACTTGCCTAGTCTGTCGAAGAACTTTTCCAAATAGGTCAAATGATCAAAAATCTCGCGGGATTTGATAATTACATCATCCACATACACCTCATTTTTATTTATGACTCATATCATGGAAAATCGTCCACATATACCTCATGTATGTTGTACCCGCATTCTTGATACCAAACGACATTCCCCTGTAATGATAAACACCCCAGGGCGTAATAAAAGTTATCTTTTCTGCATCTTCATTATCCATCAATATCTGATGATACCCAGCAAAACAATCCATGAAAGACTGCATTTCATTCTTCACATAATTATCGATGAGGATGTAGATGTTGGGTAGTGAAAAATTATCTTTAGGACTAGCCCTGTTCAAATCTCTATAGCAAACACAAATTTGGATCTTGCCGTCCTTTTTCGACACTGAAACAATATTGGCTAACCATGATGGATATTTTGTGACCTCCACAACCTTAGATTGAATTTGCTTCATCATTTCTTCCTTGATCTTCAAACTTAAGTCCGGCTTAAATTTTCGTATTTTTTGCTTAACTGGATCAAATTCGGGACTGATTGGTAACTTATGTGACATGATGCTAGTGCTCAATCCTGGCATATCATCGTACGACTAGGCAAATATGTCAATGTACTCCCGCAATAAGTGAATAAGTTCTCATTTTTGTGCTTCTGCTAAGTGAACACTGACACTTGTTTCTTTGACTTCATCATGATCACCCAGGTTGACTGTTTCAGTTTCCTCCAGGTTAGGCTTATCTCAGTTCTCAAATTCTTTTATATCCTTCACTAATTTCTCCCTATCACCTTCTTTCCAATCATTATCATTCCCCTCATTTTGTTTGTCTAAGCTTTGACACGACATGGCATTGGCAGGTTTTAAGTTACTGCTAATGTAATAAACAAAAAAAACAAGTTAGATGACAATAAGATAAATCGTGTTTCAAAATAACTTTCTTAACTAAAGGGAGGCTTTTTCATTGAAATTCAGGAAATAATTACAAACTATGACTTATAACCCGTGCAAATACAGGCCCATGCCTTTTTGAAAGTGGTAAAACACGAAAAAGAAATTTGAGACATAAAAGGGTGGATCTCGGGGCTTCCTCCGGATAATCACCAATTTTAAAAAACTACTATTAATTTCCCTTTTACCTACCACAATGGGTGATGAGTTATGAGTGGAGTGGAGCTCCAGTTTTGTAAATCCTCTCTCGATACAACCTTCCTCACCCCACTAGAATTTAAAAAATCTTCTAGTGTGGTATTTCATCCCTCGAACAGATTTCCTATCCCATCCCCAAGTCCGTCATCTTTTGACATTTCATGCATGGGAAGTGACTGGTACAAGAGCAGCAAGGGCCTAGACAGACTCACATTTGACTTATCCTCAATCTCATCCACCTCTGTTGGCTGGTATCCTAACCCATACTTAGATGTTTTTTTTGGGACCAAAATAGGCTCAATAATTCTTTCAAAACTCTTACCCAAGCCTCAACTGCGCTCAAACCCACTTCTTAACATCACAGTCGCAACTATTTTGGAGACAGAAGGCATTGGAACGTCGGGTGTCAGATCTTTCTCCGCAGCACTTACAATTTCCACTGTATAAAACTACTACCCTTTGAATGACTTTTTCATGATCCTCCCAAATAAACTTCAATAATTGATGAAGGGTCGATGAAATTGCCTTTGCACCATGGATCCATTGTCTCCCCAAGAGCAGGTTGTAACTAGGATGGATATCCATAACATGAAATTTAGCCTTGAATTTAGAAGGTTCCATCTAGATGTACAAATCAATTTCACCTATGGTATCTCTCTTCCCTCCATCAAATGCTGGCACATTTACGTGGCTTTGGTGAATTTTCCCCAAATCATAACCCCATTTGAACCAATATAGAAAGAGGACAAATGTTTAAACTAGATCTGTCATCTATCAATACCTGATTAATCACATAGTCCCGAAAAATAACAATGATGTATAAGGCTTTGTTATGCATCACTCCCTCAAATGACAACTCTTCCACACAGAACGATATGCGATAACTTCCTATAAAATTTTCTATCATTTGCGGCCAATTCTCGACACTCATGCCTGCGGGAACATATGGCTTATCCAAGACCTTCAATAAAGTTTGTCGGTGGTATTGCAAACTTATTAACAGTGCCAAAATAGAAATCTGGGTTGGAGTCTTATCTAAATGCTTGACAATTGAATACTCTTTCGGTTGCATACGCCTATAAAATTTTTTGGCCTCCCCTTGAGTGATTGGCTTTTTCTGTGAATCCTTTCTGTTGGTCAAATCTTTAGGAATGTAGCATCGTCCAGATCGTGTCATCCCTTGGGCAGCGATAGTCTCTACAATGAATTCTTTCCTAGGTGGAAGAGTGTACACCTGAGTCAGGGTTGTCATCACTATAAATAGAGGCCTCTCATTTACACTTAAGGGGGCTATGGTTTTTTCAATTTCCTTCACCCCTTCTGTTCTTTTGAACTTTTCTGAATATACCTTAATGATGGTCTTTATAGACACCCATTTGCCCTCTATTTCAATCATGTTAACTGTATCTCTCCCATGATTAGGCAATGGATTATTATTGATATTTGGTGCCGGTGACTGAAACGTGATGACATTTTGATAAATCAAATCTTGAATCTTATGCTTCAGGATAACACAATCCTCAGTCCTGGGCCCCGCCGCTCCCGAATGATAGGCGCAATTTTGATCAGCACGATAAAAGCGGGAGTCGGGATTAATAAGTTTTGTTTGGATAAGCTATAAATAACCCACGTCCTTCAACCTTCCAAAGAGTTCGATGCGACTTTCAGCCAAGTTTTAGGGAGGTCTTTTTTTGAGGTTTGGACATGGGGGGTTATAATGGGTTTGATTAGAACAAAAAGGTATTTGATGATAATTTGGAGGCTTTTGGATGTTTGTTTGGTTATTTAGAAGGGCAACTTAAACATAAGGTTGATAATTCGGTTTTGGAACTTGATATTGGGGTAAAATATTTGGATTGGACATTTGGAAGTGGATCTTGGTACTGGGATTGGATATTTGGAAGTGGAGCTTGATACTGGGGTTGGGTATAGAATACATGCTGAAAATTTGGTGATGGCAGGGAGGAGAGAATGTTCCTAGGCTTAATTTTTTTCTTCAAATTAGCAACAGAATCAGTAGAGATCTGGCCTACATCTTCTTTTCTCTTCTTTGGGAACATAGAAGTCCCAGACGATGTTGGGTTTTTGATAATCTTTCCTATTCGAATGGCTTATGCTAGAGATTCCCCAATTTTTACCGAATCTGTAAAAATCACCCTAACCAAGGATACCATCCTAGTATAATATTCTCCCTCCTGAGCGCGAGAGAATACATACACCATCTCTTCCTCAGACATGGAAGGTTTTACTTTGGCACCCTCTTTTCTTCAACGGAAGGCATAATCTTGAAAACACTCATTATTCTTCTGCTTGATCAGGTCTACAGAGTATCGATCAAGGACTATTTCAATGTTAAATGCAAACCTATCAAGAAAACCTTTAGCCAATGCTCTCCAACTAGTCCATCTTTTTAGTTCTTGATACACGAACCAATCTAAGGCTTTACCGCCTAAGCATTGGCTAAATAAGCACAATAATAATGCCTCATTTTTTACTACCTCCACCATTTGATTAAAATACCTTCTCAGATGGGCCATTGAATTTCCAGTACCATCAAACACTTTAAATTTAGGGACCTTGTATCCTTCTGGTAGATCTACTCCAGGGTGAACATATAAATCATCATACTCTAGACCATCATTGTCCCCTGCCCCATGAGATTCCATGACCCTCATAATCTTTTCATTCATAGCCAGCAACTTCATTTCATGATCAGTACTCCGTTTATTTTTCTTCTCCTTGTAGTGGTCTATCTCAGGATTAGGAAAGTAATTATAGATGTCAGGGGATATGATGACATGAGAAGAATTTGGAAGGGTGGTTTGATTTTAGGGATGAGAGGAGGTTAGTTGGTATGTGGGGAGGACTTTTTGAAAATTGAGAACATTTTATGGAATTTGAAAGTAGTTTGGTGGAATCTGAGAGTGATTTTGTGGATTTAAAAATAAATTTTGTGGATTCGGAGATGGGTTTTGTAGATTTGGAAATGGATTTTGTGGATTTGGAAGCAGATTTGAGGACTTGGGAGCGGGTTTTGTGGGTTTGAAAATGAGTTTTGGGGATTTGGGAATGAATTTGTGGATTTGGAGATGGATTTTGTGGGGTTAGTGATGGATTTTGTGAATGGTAAGCATCTGGATTATTTTCTCGATTGGTGTTTTGGACAAGTTGAGGAGCAGAGACAGAAGATATGTTATTTGGATGATCCCCGAAAATAGGCGTACTGAGGGGCGGGATTTTGAGCGAAGGCCCATGTCTTCTTGGGGCAGGAGTATTGACAGTGATGGCCAAATTATCCAAATCTCTAGTACGGTTCATTTCCTCCTGAAGCATTTCCAATTTTTTTGCGAGTTTAGCAATCATCTCACTTTGTTCCGCTATTACATGGTCCCTGATGGTCAATGCATTTTTTTCGTTACTTTCCGTCATATTTAAATAATGGTTAGGGGATGAAATCTTATGTGCTTTTGACTGGGTGAAGTAAGGATGTTCTGCCAGCTTATTTCAACACGGAGTAGTTTTCTGTTAAATGTAAAGTAACATAACTCAAAGGTAGATGTGTTAGTTCCCATATATGATTAGTAATACAAGATATTTGATAAGAAGTAACCACATAAAGTTGTTTGTTTCATAGCTAAACTGATCCACGGGAGCATAGTGGATAAATTTGTCTTTGATTCAAACAAACTCACATAAACACATAAAACAGTTATATCACGTAAAAACACAACGTGTATCCTAATTGGGGTAACCCTTTTGAGCCAAGGGTTTGGACCTAATTAATTTTGAAGAAAATATGTGCCTTTTTAAAGCCAATCCATTATCCACCAACTTTCATAGATATGTAAAAGGGCATAAATGCCTACAAAAGATATCATAAGAGGGATACAATCTTTAAGGAAAAGAAAGATAACATGAAAGATAACAAGGTCCCACACAGAGGAATAGAAAAACTAGCTACTGGATGCTCCTTCGTTTGTCCTTGCCTTCTTAGCCTTATTCACCTCTTGCCATATCTGATATTTTTTAATGATAGGTGACTCCCGCATAGCTGTGACTTTTTCTCGTAGGTTATTTTTTCAATGCTATCAATCTAAGAAACCATGCAATCATCCAAATCGATTAGATACTTCCTATCATCATCAGCTTCTTGTCTAGCTCGCTTCAAATCTTCTCTCAATGTGTATATGGTCGAGGCATCCTCCATATGCATTTATTGATGTGCGATTTCACTTTTTTAAAATTCATTTTGAATCCTATGGAGTCGAATCTGATGCTTTGATTCTATATCAACAACCCGAGTGGGTATATTCGGCCCCAAGACCAATGCTTCGGCGAAACTCTTCTTCAACCACTCTTTGTAAGTTTCACTGACTTTAGGCACATACTCGATGCGAAAAAAGACTTCCTTCTGCCCTCTTCTTCTCCATCCATCTACCATGTAGTTTTTGAGCGGGGCCTCGCCTTCGTCAAACTTAGTAACGAATCTAAGCATATGCGCGGTTTGGGGTGTCTCTTGCCTGATTTTGAATTGCCTAAGGACTCTGTCAGGATTATAAGAACGGGTCCCCCTGAGACCTGAAAGCACTAGAAAAGGCTACTCACCCTCTCGAATGGTGTATCTCCCCGAACAAAGATATTTAATAGACCATTGGACGTCGTATCCCTTAGTTTCCCAAAAATCTTAAACCAAAATTTTGGAGATGCATTCCTTTTGAACTTGTGCAGGAACAATCACATATCATGCGATGATAGAATATCTTCCCTTATCTGATGATCGGGTTGTACTGTTCTAGGATTTTTCACTAAATGCATCATCATCCACCATTGCAAGATGAGGTTGCAACCTTAAAAGAAATGATTCTCAGCTTGACACCTTCCCAAAGCTCGATATATGTCAGCTACAATCATGGGAGTTAAGTTGTGGAATACTTTGCTTCGGGGATGTTGAATTGACCCCCACTATTGAAGAGGTGTTGATTTGCTACGAGAGCACTGAAATCTGTTTCTAGAGAAAAAGTATACCTGCTAAGAATATTTTAGTCCCTATTGTATGGGACCGTCAAGAGATCAAGAACCTAGTTATCAGACTTAGTTAGAACCCCATTAAAATTTCCGCAAACAGAAATGGCAACTCTGCTGGGGAAATTTAACTAGGTTCTAACCAAGTCTGATAACCATTTTGAACTTTTCACGATTTCTGTTTTGCGAAAATTTTAACTTTTTAGAGTCGCCACTTAATTTATTTTGAAAAGGAATTAAGATAACCTTTATAAAATACTTAGATGATTCAAAACAGGAAAATCATTTAAGTTTTGAAAATCTAGGTAAGAGGTTCCTATTAACATTTTAGGAAGGTTTTTAAGGCACCTAAAATGTCCGCTAACTTGCGATTATCCAAACTATTTGAAAATAATTCTTTTGACTCTTCTAAAAGAAAAATTTATTGTTTTGAAAAAAATTGATGAAGGAATTTTTATTTTTTTTAGGTTTATGCAAACTCAATTTTTTGAGGATTTTTAGGGAATCTAACTAGTTCTAGGCAAGTTAAAAGCAAATAGAAAATAAGCACACAAAGACAAGGGAAAGGGGGGAGAAATAGGTGTTGTTTGCAGCTATTGGGTTAATTGGGTGATAAAAAAATGTTAAGATTTTGGGGTTAATAATGGGTAGATTAGGTCAATTCTAGGGTTATTCTAAAAAATAACCCCAATTAAATTTAGGAATTAGCTAAATCTATTTAAATTTTGATCAAATTAAAAATTAATTGGCCAATTGCATTGCAATTGGGTCTAGTTTGATTTCGAATATAGCCAAATTTAATAGATTGGCCGAATTAAATTGAAATTCGATACTAATTAATACCTCACTTAATCTCGAGCTTTTTGATTTAATAAAATTAAACACATATTTATCCAAACAAATTATTTTTGTGAATGAATTGTATTTAAATCAAGATTTTAACCATTTATATTTATTTTCAAGATAATCCTTGATTAAAAACAATATTCCATAGAATAAATATTTAAGTAATCAAATTATAGAATCTCGTATAATTGAACACGATAATATATAATAGCTACTTAAAATGACAAAATTACGTACAAAAATATTTTGAAAAGTTTTTATTCGGATGAAATAAATATTTTGATTTTATTAAAGATCGAAAAAACTCAAGATTAAATTTAGCTATGGGGGACAAAAATTAGGTGTCGACAACCATCCCTAAATAAGAGAGCTTGGAGATCGAAAATTCAAATAGACAGTTGGTAGATAGTCAAATGCTTTCTATTACTAATGTTATTTTTTTCCTTCTTGAGTTATTTTACTATTTTCATTATTGTCAATATTTTTTTTTCTTTCCATATCCCAATAATATTTTGATTTTTGATTACTTGCTGGGCCTGAGACTTGAAAAACTCAAATTTGGGCCAACATCAAGAAGGCTCAAAGCTTAAGATTCCAATTTTGCCAAATTGTCTTATTCCAACTTTCGAGGTTTTCAATTCATATATTTTGGAAAAATTATAGTCCAATCTCTTTGGTAATCTATTTTATAAAATATGTATTGAGTGTATATAATATATATACATATATATATATATATATAAAACATATATTATATGTTACACATATTATATACATCCCTATACATAGTATATACAATCGAAATATATATGTAATATATACTTCAGCCATTTTAATAAATAAGATGGACTACCAACATGGGTTGTGGTGCACTGGATGAGGCTACTCCACCCTTAACCAGAGGTCGAGGGTTCGATCCTGGGCATGGAGAAAACTCTGTTGGGAGCGCTACCCCCGAATGGGGCCCTACCCGCCGCTAATCCGAATTAGTCGGACTCCAATGTAGATATCGGACACCAAATGAAAAACCGAAAAAAAAAAAAATAAGATGGACTAACAATACATTTACGTAAGTTACCCCAATAACGAAACTTTTTTCATATTCAATACTAAACTCGAAATGTCGAAATCTCTTATACCAAAATAGAGAAAGGTCCTACCTACGTAATTTATGTTCCCAAATTAAAGAAAAGTCTTATTATCTAAAAAATATTATTTAATTTATGTTATCCTGAAGTCAATGCTTAAACCATTTTTTAAAAAAATATATTTATTACTTATATATAATAAAGTTGAATTTTCTTATGGCCTCTCATGCAGAGGCACCTGATCCCATGTACCTCTTCTTTGGCTACCAAATAACCAACCTAAATTTAGTTGTTAAGCAATCACATTAATTAACTCATGGGTCAAGAATTTTAAAATAATTTTATATTTTAATAAATTTGAATCTTCAAATAATTCTTTTTTAAAAAAAATACTCTTAACTTCTCAAGTCCACTACAAGCCACACAAAGTCTCTAATTGACTCAACTATTAGTCAAATTGAATACTAAGCATATGTTCGTGAGAATCAATTAATGTTTCACTAATAAATTGAAAAATATTGAATTATTAATTAAATTAAATAAGCATGGTTAGCTATGACTCATTAAACTGTTGGCTAATACCAAGTGGTATTTGTTGGCTTTGACTCATCTCCAATATAGATTTACTAACTAATTTGTCTTTCATTGGCAACTTGTTAATAATAATAATTATTATAATGTTATTATAATTAATATTATTATTATTATCAGATTTTTTTTTTCTTGTTTACAATTCTATGTTTTAGGCTTATTGTATCTCTAGATTTAGTGCGTAATTAAGGTAAGAGTTTGTTGAGTCATACAAGTGTCTTTTTGGGTTAAATTAAGAGTTTGCCCCCTAAAAGTTTAGCTAATTTGCATTTTTAAGCAATTTAGTTTAATCTTTTCAAGAAAGTATTGTTATACCATAGTAATTAGTAAACTAAAGATTTTGATTATTATTAATTGAAAAGTATGGGCCACGATCAAAGTTGAAAACAAATCTAACTTATTATTTTAAAGGTGAAAAGGTTATCTTTTCTTTATTTGGACATTTTAGAAATAAAAGATCTAAATTTTATGAATTTCTATCGTAACACTAGATTAATATTATAATAAATAATAATTAATTTTTTCGATCACATATTAATAAATATTTATCTTGCTTTTATATATACCTATAAGGTGTAAATAAAAATTACTAAATTCATCTGAATTTGTAGCAAAACTTCTAGATCCGCTTCTAAAATAACCTAGTTGACTAAATGAACAAATTGCATCAAATTAGGGACAAAAATTGTTGTTCCAGTATGTTGAGAATTGAGATTGTTTCAAATTCATGATTAAATAAAAGATTAGATATTAATAGATAATTAAAAAAAAATATTGTTTGAAATATTGATAATCATTAAGCCTGACAAATTAAAGCCTTTAATTAATCTTGCTTTGTTTTTTGGTTTTGACTTCAAGAGTACAAATCTTGTTAAGGTGATTACTACTAACACTCAATATTATATTAATAAGATATTATATTTTTGTAATCTTTACTTTAATATAATTACCAATAATCTAGTTGGCATTAATTGATTAATCATATACGTATGTACGTATTACGTATTTACGTACATGCATAAGTACTCGAAACACGAGCACGTGTCCACGGGTGAATTAATTCAGCATCTCAATTAAATAATTAAATTGACTAAACCATGTACTAATCATATGTTTACAATATACAAACCATAAACATGACAACTGAGAAAGATATAATAAAATAAAAATCACAGCATCTTAATTAACTAACTGTTTGATTATTGTTTTTTTAATTTACATAAATAAGTTAAATTAGACATTGTAGAGAGCAATGAGACACCATTAAACAGCCTCAACTTATCTGTAAAGTATTAAGAATGACTTGTAATGAAAGTGATATGCAAAAAAAATAAATATGTGACCCTAACCTCCTACACCCTACTTACATCCCCCCACCCCCACCCCCACCCCCACCCCCACCCCCACCCCAAACAACAAAGCATGTGTATATATATATCTATATATGACCCTACCCTCCTACTCCCTACCAACCCCCCCCACCACCACCACCACCACCACCGCACACACACACCAAAGCATGTGTATATATATACCTATAGGTTTATATATGTTTATATTATGCTAATAGAGTCAAAAGTATATGAGAAGTGAACTCTTCAGAGTCACTTATGGACAAGTTTCTAGTAAACTCAATCATTAAAGAATATAAAAATCACTGTTTAATTGGATTTGATAACATCATTATAATAAAGAGTGGTTTTTGAAGTGGTTTCCACTTCACAAGCTAGTTGTAGAAAGAAATAAACTAATTATGCCAATGTAGGACCACTAGAAGAAAGTAAAGTTTTATTTGGTTTTTGCTTTCTTTCATTTACTTTTTAAATTGTGCATGGTGCATGGAGTTTTCAAATCCCATCCCATCTTTGATATTGTCTAATTTTTTCAAGTAGGTGATTTGTTCTTATCCTTGTTTGGTCGTGATAAGCCAGAAATTTGATGAAGAGTGTGTAAATTTTTTTTCTCAGTTGCGTTAAGGGTGTGCAAAATTAAATAAACACTCATAATAACTAACATTTAACCTATATACACAACATATTTTTCGATGGGTGTGCACCTGGCCACCCTTTGAAATAAATGGCTCCGCCCATATTGTTTGATACTTCGTACGCGAGATAAGGTAGAATATTGCATAGTTATGTTTGATACTAAAATTCTATAACCATATTTAGCTGAAGGAGAAAAGCAAAATATATTCTCCGCAAAGTAACATATTTTCATTACTAAATCAATTTATAAAGAAATAATGATGGATTATTAATGAATTTTGAATTAGCTATAATCAATTTAATCAAAGCAACACACTTCTAGACTAATTCTTTTCTAATTCATACATTACTAATTCATGCATTACTAATTCTGTATTTGTATCAAACCGCGCTTTCTTGGAGTGGGGTGTGTGTTAGGATTTTGAGGTTTGGGGGGGGGGGGGGGGGGGGTGGTGGAATAATGATTGTTAAGGTACAAATTCATAAACGTGTGAGGTGACTATGTTGTGGTAAGGTGAGGGAACCATGGAGGACCACCATCCTCTTGTTTTTTTTTTCATTTGGTTCAAAATTATTTTATGGACCCATACAATAATAAAAGAAAAACAAAAATTTTTAAAAAGGAAAAAAATTGCATCATAACTTTTAATCAACTTGCAAATAATTAATGTTTTGGATGGTATTCTCAGAAAACTAGGATACAACCCTGGATTTGTATTTGCACATTGATTTAAATATTTATAATTTTGGGGGAGCATATTCCTAATCTTACATGCATATACATGGAAT
The DNA here is from genome assembly GCF_002878395.1 of Capsicum annuum. Classification (NCBI taxonomy): domain Eukaryota; kingdom Viridiplantae; phylum Streptophyta; class Magnoliopsida; order Solanales; family Solanaceae; genus Capsicum; species Capsicum annuum. The sequence goes on along the minus strand of NC_061111.1, from coordinate 249,257,222 downwards.
TGAATTCCATTCTTGACTTCTTAATAATAGGGTTAAGTACATCTGAACTAATTAATAATTAATAATTAATTATTTCAACATCAAAGTAGTAATCGGTTTCCCGTATTGTTCACCCTTTTTAGTACTTTTTTTCGTCCATCTTTACTTCTCCTTATTAAAAATAAATATTTAATACTCCCTCCGTTTCAAAATATATAAATTGTTGAGATATTTATTGGTGTTTCAAAATAAGTGAATCATTGAATTTTCTTCCAAATTTACCCTTATGATTTGACAACCAATTAACTTTTGAAAAAGTATTACAAGGTCAACTTTTTCTTTTTTTTTTTGGGATAAAAATGGAAAGTTGTGTTAAATGTATGTCTTTAATGTTTTTTTCTTAATCTGTGTGCCAAAATTCAACAATTCATTTATTATGAAATGGAGGGAGTAATAATTATCCAATACTGACAAAATTTGATTGTGACGTTTTAAAGGATAAATAAATTCACTTTTAAACAGTATAGGTATGTATTATGTCACTTCAATAGTTTAGATGTGTTTTCGACTTTTCGAGTATAGTTTAGAATAGAAATAATGACTTTACCCTATTAATTAACTCAATCAAGACAAGTGTGACATATCATGTAACAATTCTCATGGTATTTTTTTTATTTTTATGTATTTTGACCGTTTAATCCTCCCACCAGTTGTTCATGGTAATTCTAGTCTACGGGTCTGGTTGACACAATTTTCAAGGTGTTTGGGTAATTAGAATTATGCAAGTTTTTATTTTTATTTCTTGAAGGTTGAAAATAATATGGTTGATCAAAGTCAATATTTGATGATATCGAGATTGAAATAGAATTTCGACAATTTAGTTTGATGATCCAAAATATCATTTTTAGGTTAATAGAACCTTTGATTTGAGTCTCGAGACGCTCAAACGAAATTTAAGTAGTTGGTTGAGAAGTTGGAAGCTTGAATTTAAGGTTTGCTTTCAATCAAAATTTGGTCAAGATGGTCTTCGTTCAGCGTCTTGATGAATCCATTCAGTCTAGAATGTCGTTTTCAATAAAGTATCATATTTAATTTGCGTTCACGAGGTTTCAGACGAATTTTGAGAGTTTGTTCAGAGAATTTTTGGACTTCGAGTTTTGTTGGTGTTCAATTGTTCTGGTGCAACACATTTGTTCACCATAATCGTGTTGGAGGGACCGCGATCACAGAGATAATTAGTGGGGTCCTAGTCTAGATCAGTACTATTGATCATTGCGAATGTGATTGGACCCCTATGATGGTGAAAAAGGAATCGATCAGGACATAATTAAATCTTCTTTTGGAATCTAAACCACATAACTCAATTTTTGAAGCTTGAAAATTCTTTTTTGAAGATTTAAAAGGTGATTCTCAAGAATTCTTCTTTGGATATGATTCTTAATCTATATTTATACATTCCTCAATGATTTACTTGTGATTTCATCTTGCAATCTTGATATTTTAATTGAAAAATTTTAAAAATTTGTGTCTTGAGTTAAGAAATGATATTTTAATGATCTGAAGTCGATTTTGATTTTATTCTTTTTGATATAATTTCAAATTTTAATTTCTTAAGTTATCGGTAGCATTTCAAAAAACAATTCTAGTTTTTCTCTATTGGGCTCGGGGGTTGACATTTAAAAAAATACCCATATTAATCTTTGACTTTGATGTATTTTGAAAATTTTACTCCCTCCGTGTTTGCGTTATGATATTTGTGATCTGGTGGAGTGAGTTGGACGGTTCCCTAGGTGGTTGGTCGAGTCTTAAGTGAGTTTTCATTTTGAAAATTTTTTAAGTTGGTTTGATTGATCATGTTCAACATTTGAAATTTTAGATATTGTATGGTTATTTTGTCAGTTTCATTAACTCAATAATGCCATTTTTAAATTAAAAGCACCGTTTGTATGGATCCTGAGACATTCAGATGGATTTTGAGTAGTTAAATTGAAAAATTGAAAAGTTAAAGCCTTCAGTTGATATTGATAAACATTCAATGATAACGACCTCCATTTGTGAATATAATGATTCTGTTGAGTCTGAAATCTCTTACCAAGGGATTCGATAAATTTTAAATTTTAATTTTTATTTTTTAATGTGTTATTAAGCTCATGACTCCAAAAAGATAAGACGCATCATCACATCAATTGAGAGTTTGCGAAGATGTGCCAATCAAAAATTTAATTAAAAGTCGTCAATTTTACATTAAATAAAATAAATAAATTCATCTCAAACAGCTAAAGAGAGTTCATTTATAATGACATTGAAATTTAAATGTAATAAATTCCTAATGTTTACTTCAAAGATGGATCAATTGGAAGTCACTAAATGAGGGATCCTTAGAACGAGAAAAATATATACCCAACTCCTTCACCAACCAAGTACAAAAGAGATTTTTGTCGATCCTAATGTAAGAAGTTAAGTGACAAGAGCTTTTTCTATGATAAAAAACATCAAACTCAAATTGGTCATCTAGTTTAAGTGTGTGAATTTTAAGATCATCATCCGCTGATTGACAATGAATATAGAGTAAAAGAAGTATTTTGCGGGAGGCCACTGATAAAACGTTCAGTAATTTTTGGATTAAAAGATAAAGCATTTGTCATCATCACCATAGTGATGACAAATGAAATAAATAATAAAAGTTGAACTTTGGTGTAAGAATGATAAGCCATTTTACAAGTAAAAGTAAAGTTGATTTTCCCACTTTATAAAGATGATACACAAATTTGGCATTGAAGCATTGACTAAAATTAAATTAAGAAGATTACATCAAATTAATTTGGTAATTAAAGTAGATTACTTTTTTAATCTTTTTGTGTTAATTTCATTTTCACTTAAGTTTTGTTTTGTAGCATTAAAGTCTTAAGTATGACCAAATTAATCTAACAAGATTGCACCAATCTGATTTTGTATTAAAGTAGACTACTTTCTTGACCTTTTTGAGTTGATTTCATGTTCACTTAATCTTTATTTTATAGCATTAAAGTCATTAAATTATTCTTTTAACATACAAATTAATCAACTTCGTTTTGGTATCGCACAAAAAATAATAAACTATTTTCAACAACGATAACATATTTGGGTATTCTCATAAAATGGGGTTTGAGAAGGGTGAAGTGTATGCAGTTCATACCACTATGTCAGATGAAGGAGTTCATTCTACCTTATTTAGAAGTGTATCACTTTATTATTTTGTATCTTATTTAGACTTCTACCTTACTTAGATAAAGTTGTATCACTTTATTATTTTGTACTTTATTTAGACTTCTACCTTACTTACATAATTAATTACTTGTTTATTTAGATTTCTACCTTACTTACATGATTAATTACTTGTATAAATAAAACATTGTACCTATGTTTTATTTCAGTTGAATATATTCATTCCAATCAATTCAAGTTCAATTATTCAAGTATTCGATTCAATTCAATCATTATCAATCATTTTCTCTCTTCAATTTTTTTTTTTAAGCTGGAGATTCATTCGCTTTGATATCATGTTAAAAATAAAAGGAATTTTGAATAAGTAATTGAATTTGTTGAATGAATGAATGATTGAATTGAATTGAATCGAATACTTGAATAATTGAACTTGAATTGATTGTACTGAATGTATTCAATTGAAATAAAATAAAGGTATAATGTTCCATTTATACAAGTAATTAATCATCTAAATAAGGTAGACGTCTAAGGCTCCATTTGGCCATTTTTTAAGATTCAGACATCTGAATCTGAATGCACATCTGAATGATTAAGATGTTGTCTCTAGATGTGAAAACTGAATGATTAAGACTGATTGTTTTTTAACATCTGAATTTGTATAAAAAAATTATTTGTATACATAGTAAAATAAAAAATACAATTCAAATAAAAAATTAATCATATATTAAAAAAGTATGTAATTTAATACAACAAAATTATTAGTATTTGATTGAGAAAAAATATTTATATTTTTTAGTGATAGTGGAGATGGCTTATAATGGTGGTTGCGGGGACAATGATTGATGTTAGTGATTAATAATGTTGGTGGTGATAATTATGATGGTTGTATTGTAGTGACTGTTATGATGGTGGCGATTGATGGTGGTAGTTGTTGTTGTGATGTGACGTTGCTTGATGTTAGTAGTTTAAGGTGTGTATTGTGTTGGCTGAAACATGAATGCATGATGATTGACGATGTGTCGATGCTAGTTGGAGATGTTATTTGTCATGATGGTGGAGATGGTTGTTAGTAGAGATAAATTGTAGCGATGGTACTGGTTGGAGTGGTGGTAGAGGTGCCGTTACTAGTGACAATGATGGTGGCGGTCAAAGAATGTATAGAGGTTGTGATGTATTAGTGGTGTTAGTGGTGGTGCTAGTTGGCCGGTAGTGGTTGCTGATTGTGGTGTTGTTGACGGTAGTGATGACGGTGAATATAACTAGAATAAAAGAGGTAGTAGGTGTGGTAGCGGTATATTTTGTCGATGGTGGTTGTGATAGTGGAGGTGGGTGGTAGTGGTGGGTGGTGGCTGACAATGGTGACGGTGGCAGAGATGGTTAGTGGTGGTGACTGCTGATTATGAATAGAGTGGTGAATATTCTCCAACACCAGAATATCCCTTCAGACTTATTAAGACTTGGTTCTAGATCTGAATGATTAAGACCTATTCAGACTTATTAAGATTTAAAACCTTAATAAAAAAATAAATGCACTTAATGATCTGAAGTTTGAACTATTCAGATTCAGACTTCCATTAAGTGCAAACAAGTGAGGCCTAAATAAGACACAAAATAATAAAGTGATACACTCCTAAATAAGGTAGGATACACTCCTAAATAAGGTATAAGATATTGGAGATATATACCAAAGATTTATCTAGGTATACAAAAGAAATAAAATAATATATAAAAATTTTGAATTTAATTCGAAATCAATATATTGAAGCGACTAAAATTAAGGCTAGCACAAGCTATGTACTGGAGCAGATGAATATACAGTGAGATAAAACATATGAATATACAGTGAGATTAAACATGTGAATCAATCCGGTCCATTGAACCGATACAACAATATTCCACTAATGTGTTGTTTGTTCTTAGAATGATTTTTTGTAATGCTTATGACAGTGTGAATGACTTTTTCTCGTTACACAAAATAATTTAATGGTTTTTGTGATATTTAAGTAAGTTGAGTAACTTTTTTGTTATAAAAATTACTCCATTTAAGCATTTTATTACAATAATAGAGTGCTATTGAATGAACCACTCAATTTTATGTGAATATTAAACATTATTGCCTTAAAAAACGTTCCACTTTCTTTTTCTTTGAATCATTTTGTTCCACATCAATTTATACGGTAGTTTTTTTAGTTTCCAGTCAAAAGAATTTGTTTTTTTTACCGCAATGATTTCAACTCCTTGTAAATATTTTGAACTATTTTTATTGTATTTATTATACATTTTTATGGAGTTTCTAAATATGTAAATATTATTTAAGAAAATTTAATGAATTATGGCTAAATTCAAAGGTGAAAATTACTAAATTAGACTATTTCGAGATATTAATTGAGCTACATAAATTGGGGTAAAGGGATACTAAGTTATATGACAAAAAAGATATTGAAAAATAAATTAAAATTAATAGGGTTTATGCTGATGATTAAAATAAAACTAACAATAAACTTAATTGGACCAAATTTTCCTAGATCATGTCTGAATCTGACAACAAGAATACTCAACTGAATTTGAGACTGAGATCAAGCCTACCTGACGGGTGATCTCTAGATCTGATAACAAGACTCAACTGAATCTGAGATTGAGATCAAGCCTATCTAACGGGTGATCTCTGGATCTGATAACAAGAATACTCAACTGAATCTGAGACTGAGATCAAGCCTATCTGTCGGTTGATCTCTAGATCTGATAATAAGATCACTCAACTGAATCTGAGACTGAGATCAAGCCTATCTGACGGGTGATTTCTAGATCTGATAACAAGAATACTCAACAGAATCTGAGACTGAGGTCAAGCCTATCTGACGGGTGATCTTTAGATCTGATAACAAGAATACTCAACTAAATCTAAGATTGAGATCAAGCCTATCTGACGGGTGATTTTGGGATCTGATAATGAGATTACTCAGCTGAATCTGAGACTGAGATCAAGCCTATCTGACGGGTGATCTCGGGATCTGATAATGAGATTACTCAACTGAATTTGAGACTGAGATCAAGCCTATCTGACGAGTGATCTCTGGAACTGATAATGAGATTACTCAACTGAATCTGAGACTGAGATCAAGCCTATCTGACGGGTGATCTCGCGATCTGATAATAAGATTACTCAACTGAATCTGAGACTGAGATCTTGCCTATCTGACGGGTGATCTCTAGATCTGATACTGAATAACTTTATATGGGACCAAGCCTATTTGACGGGTGGTCCATGAATCAATGGAACTATCTGAGTTCCTCACTGAGATTTAGACATTGTATCGAAACTTTGTCAATTCCATTAGCTCAGTAATATAATTTTGAATTAGACGCACTATTGATTTGAATATTGAGACATTCAGATGGATTTTGAGTACTTGATTGAAAAAATGAAGAAAAGCCTTGAGTTGACTTTGATAAACGTCCAATGATAACGACCTCCATTCGTGAATATAATGATTCTATTGAGTATTAAATCTCTTATCAAAGAATTTGATAAATTTTAAATTTTAATTTTTTTTATCTGTTATTAAGCGCCCATTATGGCAGAGGATTAGGGCCAGTTTGGGTCGCTAGTGTAGGGAATTACTTGGTGGGGGTTTTATTCTTGCTATGATTCCGTGTTCCGTATTCAATGTTTTACTACGAAGCTGTGTGCTTTCCTCTGCTTTCCTCTGTTTTATATTACTTATGGGTACCGTATTTATGTTATGTAATCTGCTTCTGTGCTTTACTATGTGTTTGTGTGGTATCTCGTGCCTTGAGCCGGGGGTCTATCGGAAACAGCCTTTCTACTTCATCAGAGGTAGAGGTATGGACTGCGTACATCTTACCCCCCAGACCCCACTAGGTGGGAATACACTGGGTTTGTTGTTGTTGTTGTTATTAAGCGCCCGACTCAAAAAAAAAAAAAAAATAGGGCATCATCACATCAATTGAGAGTTTGCGAAGATATGACAATCAAAAATTTAATCAAGAGTCGTCAATCTTACATTAAAATAAAAAATTAAATCTATCTCAAATAGATAAAAAGAGTGCAAGCCATATATTGTGCTCATGTATTTCTTGACTAGAAAAGCAGGCATAATAAAAATTATTTCAAATTTATAATGACATTGAAATTTAAATGTAATAATTTCCTAATGTTTACTGCCAAAGATGGATCAATTGGAAGTCACTAAATGAGGGATTCTTAGAACGAGAAAAATATATACCCAAGTCCTTCGCCAACCAAGTACAATAAAGATTTTTCTCGATCCTAATATAAGAAGTCAAGTGACAAGGGCTATCTCTATGATAAAAAACAACGAACCCACTATGTTTTTCGCCCCAATCAAATGTGCAATAAAAACGAGTAGTGCCCAACAAATTCTTATGGAATGAGAAATCAAATTGGTCATCTGGTTTAAGTGTGCGAACTTTAAGATCATCATCCTGTGATTTACAATGAACATAGAGTAGAGAAGTATTTTGAGGGAGAGCAACGTTCAGTAATTTTTGGATTAAAACTTAAACCATTTGTCATAATCACCATATTGATGACAAATAAAATAAATAATGAAAGTTGAACTTTGGTGTAAGGGTGATAAGCCATTTTAGAGTAAAACTAAAGTTTGTTTTCTCACTTTATAAAGATGATATACAGATTTGGTATCCAATTAAGTTTAGGTAAGTTGAGTAACTTTTTTGTTATAAAAATTATTTAAACATTTAATTACCATAATGTGATATTGAATGAACCTACTCAATTTTATGTTTTATGTGAATATTAAACATTATTGCCTAAAAAATGCTACACTTTTTTCTTTGAATCATTTTGTTCCACCTCAATATATATTGTAGTTCTTTTAATTCAGTCAAAAGATTTTTTTTTACCGCAGTGATTTCATATCTCCTTGTAAATATTTTGAACTACTTTTATTGTAATTTATTTTACATCTTCATGGATTTTCTAAATATGTAAATATTAATTAAGGAAATTATGGCAAAATTCAAAGGTGAAAATTAAGAAGTTTGACCAACTTAAAATATGAACTAGCTACGTAATTGGGATAAAGAGAGTACTAGGTTATATGTCAAAAATGATACTGCAAAATAAATTAAAATTTATAGGGTTTATGCTCATGATAAAAATAAAACTTACAGTAAACTATTGGACTAAATTTTCGCAAAAAAGACTCTCCCTTGTCAATTTCGATAGATTGAAATTCCCTAGTCAAATCTGGTAGAGGCTAATCCATGATTTTAAATTTGTGGTTCTCAATAAAAAATAGGGACTGAAAAAAATTAAATGAAAAAATATAAGCACCTCCATAGGGAATCAAATCCACATTCAACAACCCAAGAGACACATTGCTAAGGGGTACCTTTACTACCACTGAGTCATTCCATAATTTATTATGAATTCCCACCTGTTAATATTTATACGTTTTGATAATTTTTCTCATTTATTTATAAGTGTTATTGTAAACACCTAATTTTTTTATCAAACCTAAGTGTTTTGCCATTTTAGTGTTCAATTTCGTTTTAGGGTCTAAATTAGATATTTTAAATTTATCTATTTTTACTAAATTTATTTTAAAATTTTGGAAAAAAAAAAAACTACAAAAATAGAGTCACATTTTAAATAAGTTTTTACTTTCATTTTTTAGTTTTTATTTGTTTATTTATTTATTTTTTAAAAAAAATGAAAAATAAATAAATAAAAATTTTCCTAAATTATATTTGTTTCTTCTTTCAATTTTTAATAAAGAATGTTGTGATATTAATATTTCTTAACCATATTTCTAAGACTAGCTAGTCTTGTATTTTGTTAGTTTTAAAATAGATTTTATTATTTTTTATTTTATTTAAAATATTAATTAAAAAAATAAATAAAAATAATAATAATAATAATGAAAAAAAAAAGGAATCCTAAACTACCCAAACCACCCACAATTCCCACTTCTACTTAACCTCTCCCACTCTTCCTCCACACAACCCATGACACACACATACACTAACTATATAAACACACACACACGACACAAGAAAAAAAAAAAGACACGATATATGAATAACACACACATGCAACAGAAGAAAAAAGAGGAGGAGACTAAAAAAAAAAAAGGGGAATCAGCAAAGCAAAGAAACAATAAGAAAACAAAGACAATAAAAACTTAAGAGGAGGAAGATCAGAAAATGAAATCAGAGGAAAAAGAAAGGAAAAAGAGCGACGACTTGAGATCAAGTTTGGGTTTCGTTTGAGTTTTTCGGTGACGGCGTTCTTATTTCTATTTCAGTTATTCTACCACACAGGTTCTTATTCGATCCCATTATTCATAATTTTTTTTGGAATCGAAGCATGAATGAAGGAAGTTATTCTAATGGCTTGTTATATTATTTAGTATGTGTAGTGTATTATTTCTATGTAATTTGCTCTATGTTTTCATTTATAACTTGTTTGTCATTTGAAAAAAAAAATGAAGTTAATTAGATTTTGTTTGAATTTTAAATGGAATAATTGTTAAATTTATTAGCGTTAAAATATGTAACGTTACACTCAGTTTGCATGTGATTAGTGTAGTTGCATTGTAAACTAAAATTTTGGACTCATGCATGCACGTAAAAAAAAAATGCATGACATACAGAATATATAAAATGAGTTAAAGAATGTTTTTTTGTACATTTACATGACTTTCATTGTTTTTTTTAGGTTTCAGATTCTTGTTTGTTTTGCAAACGTTTTACTGTTTATTTATCTTTTTATTTTGTCAAGATTCACCTAGATCCTTTATGGATTTCATGGACTGGTATTTAAGTTGTTTTATTGTCCTCCCAATTTGTTGCTTGTTTGAATTGGAATAAAAGAAAAGTAAAATAAAATATTATCATAGTGGAAACTGTAGTGTCATATTGGGTTGGGGAGGTTTTAAACCCATTAGGTGCTTATTTAGATTAGGAAAATAGGGACGACTTATAAATGCCGTAAAGGCGCGAGAAACGTGTCAAAATTTGTGGTGAGGCCGAAAAGTACTACTATCGGTAATCCACACGTCAATATAATAGATAATTTCAAAATAAATTAAAAGCGGGAGGCAAACAACTTTTAGGTTAACAAATAATATAAATCCTAAAAAAAAAAAATTAATTTGAGCCAGACGTAAGTCATTAAAGCGATCGTGCTAGAACCACGGGACTCGAGGGGTGCCTAACACCTTCCCCTCGGTCAACGAAATTCCTTATCCAAATTTCTAGTTCGCAGACGAAAAAATAAAAATTGAAGAGTCATTTCCTTTTGAATAGGGATTCAATAAGGTAACTTGGAACACCCAAACTCAATTCCAAGTGGCGACTCTGTAAGTAAAGTAATCCCTTTTCAAAACGTCACTTTAATCGGAAAAATCGTTTTCTCCAAAACCAACTCCCTAGCGGGGTCGGATGCGGTGAAAAACCGGGGGTGTGACAGTTATGGTAGCGGGTGTGGGTTCCCGAGAACACACACTCGCTACCGTAGATCCACCCCTGAAACCTGATAAATTTAAAAAAATGTATGGAGAGTGATTAATTGTCATGACCAAAAATCCAAGAAAGTGATTACACCTTTCTCACCCTCATGATAGGTAAGCCAAATTCAAATGGTATATGGCAATATAAGGTTTGCGAAAAAAAAAAATCAACACAATAAGTCTCAAATACCATCATCTCATAATTACAATTAGAAGAAAGTGTGAAGCTCAATCGATCTCCATCGGAGTGGCTTTGCAGGTGCAGACAAGGGTCTACAGGTGCTATTTCACAAAACACAACAACTAACCATGATGAAAAGCAACGGTCCAAGCTCGGAATAGACCCTCAAAACTCATTCAGAATTCATGAATGCAAATCAACAATGTTACGAGACTAAACTTAACATTCCAGGCTCTATTCAATCATCAAATTATCGATGTAGATAGGTAATTTTGTCCCTCCAAAAATTATTTTTACCATCTTACCCCATTTTATCATGCACCCCACCCAATTCCATATTTTTTCCCCAAAAGGACAAAAAATAACCAAATTCATAACAAGTTTGACACCTCACTGGACTCCTCTATTCTATGCACATTTCACAATTCACAGAACACACACTCACATAATGTCCATTTTTATATTTCATACACACAACACCTTATTGAAAAATTCTTTTCTTCTCCATAAAACCATGCACACACAGCACCGGATACACACACACATCTGATCGAGAGAGAGAGATTGGGCAGAAAAGTGAGAGAGATTGGGGAAAGTAGAAAATAAGAAGAGAAAGAAGAGGGAAATGGAGAAAAAAACAAAATCGGAGAAGAGAAAAATAGGTTGGTCTTCAATTTTTCGGCGAAGTTTCACCGAAATTGCAAAGTCAATTTCCTGTTGTTGTTAATGCACCTAAACATGACACAAAATTCATTTCAAGACAAAAGCATACCAATACTTCCACCACTCTTTCTCTAGCTCCTCAGCATAAGCCTTCTACATTCACAACACCACATGTCGCTTGTGATCTTGTTGCTTAATCCATAACTGAGGCTTCTACATTGGCTAGCCGCCCAACGGTTGTGCTTCTTTATGCTTCTAATGGACCTATTTCCAATATTCTTAGTGATCATTGCTATACTCCTGAGCCTAATTTTAAGTTAACTGGACCACCAAAATTTCTTAACAAGAAGTCTAGCGTGTCAGAAGAGCCAGAGAAAATGGTTGGAAAATGAAGAGTGCAGAAAATGCTATGAAAAGTTCCCTAGGACTTAGGGGAGTGCATCGGTCGGTTTGGTTCGATTTTACGTGTTAATGGTTCGGTTTATCGGTTTTCAGTTTTTAAATATGTAAAACCAATAACCAACCAATAATATATTTTCTTATCGATTTCGGTTTATCGATTTTTAGTCCTTAACGGTTCGATTTTTGGTTTAACCAATAAAAAAATACTTATAAAATAAAAATAGTAACAACATAAGAAATGAAATCTTAATTAACGCCAAAACCTACGCAATGCTTCAAACTTGAACTGAATGTTAGTTAGGGAAAAAATTGAATTCTAATTGTTGGAAGCTATAAAAGCTTCAAGCTTTTTATTACAATAACAGCCGAACTTTATATTGTGCCTTTGTTGCCCTTAATAGGTTAATACTTTGTGAATCACTGAATTATTCATTAGTAGTCCATATAATCTATATACATACACATATTTATCACACACACACACACACACACACACACATATATATATATATATATATAGAGAGAGAGAGAGAGAGATTTAAATATATAACATAAATAGGGATAAAACAATAATTTAGTGTATCCTTATTGGGTTATCGATTTAACCGATAACTCAATAAGCTAAAATCAATACCGAACCGTTTACCCAGTAAAATTTTTTATAAAACCAATAAAAAACAGTTAACCCAATAACCCAATACCAATAATCCAATAACATTTTTATCCGTTGGTTCAGTTTTTGCACAGCCCTACTAGGACCTGCGGGTAAAGAAGATGTTTTATACAAAGATTGGGGCATGTTTACAAGTGTTAACCTTCCTCCAATCCTTGAGATGTCAAAATTTGAGGAGCAAAATGGACATGAAGAATCCGTGAAATATTTGGGATAATATTGCAATCAAGTAAGGAAAACTGGAGGGAATAAGAATGAAAAAAATGTAGCTACTATTGTAGTTGGAAAATGGGCACGTCCAAGAAGACCACGTTGTCGTTATCCTCAGTTGCAAGCCCAAGTTCATTTCTAAGCTCCATATAATCACTCTCAAAATCCATTAGACTCCATTTCCCCACCTCCATATCTAGTATATTGCGCACAACCATATGTCCAACTCACTTCTTACTCACAGTGGCGCACACCAACACCTCAAAGTCACCCTCCAATGCTATAAAAATATCAAAGCCCTTCTAGGCTCGATGTTCGATCCAAGTCAAACAGTGAAAAAAGGCAGAAGACTAGGGATAGTCTTACACCAATTGGAGAGTTGTATGCCAATTAATTTTAGAGATTAGTACAGTGGGGCATGATTACTCCTCTACTTGGTATACACCTAACCCACATTCAAAAAATTTTAACCCTAATGTACGGTGTGCATATCATTCTGATGTTCAGGGTCAGAGTACTGAATATTGTCATACTTAGAAAAGAGAAATAGAAAAGATGATTCAAGAAAAAATAATTGTAGTGCAAAATATTGCCACCTCGAGCGTGCGTCGCACAAAATCCTTTACCAACACATGGTGATGCACAATACTTGGGAAGAAATGAGTTGAGCATGAGGATTCAAAACTTATTTGTTGAGGGAAATGTGTTTGATGGTGATGAAAGCTCTAGTCATGATGTGTAAATCAGTGGCTAAATGTCAAGCTCTGCAATTGGAAAGACACTTCTCTCCTTACTAGGAAGGGGTTTTGGTAGCTACTCTTGTTTTCCTTTCTGTTTTCTGAATTATTTCAGGGTTGTAATTCGGAATCTATCTTTTTTTATGTCTTTATCATTTATGTTTAAACCCTTCTATCGTTTCTTTCAGCAAAATGTAGTGTCCTTTTTTACTTTTATATTATTTTAAGTTGTTTGTCTTCTTTACATAATATAATTTATGTTGATTTTAGTGATATGACATGCTTGCGGAACTTTCAGACAGATTTTAAAATCCAGTTTAATCATGAAATATTGAATCAGAGGGTTAAAGTTAGAAAAAGAGAGCATTTGAGAAAATAGATAGAGTGTTGAGGCATTGGTGATCAAGTCGAAGCCTTCTTTCAAATTTAAGGAAATAATTTTGAGAATCACAAGAATAACTTGGTCATCAATTGAAAGACATGTCTCAATTAGGTAAAATAGTGAATGTGTGATCCTGAGTCAAAAGGAACAGAAAGAAAATCAGCTCCACCAAATCATGAGTCATTCAACATGAGGAATGTGCAACAAAAATGGAGTTGTATGTTGAACAAAGTGAAAGATTAGTGATGCACAAATTCATTTAAAGTTAGTATTGTAAAAATGTCACAAATGATCTCCATCTTTCACTTTCACATTGCATGATATGTACTTGCATTTTCAAGGATTGATTTGACGGAGGTATTTCATTCTGCTATCCAAAAATTTTGTCAGCCTTTGTTTACCTCATTTGAGCTTTAGTTTTATTTTCTTTCATACCTCTTTTGGAATCAAGATAGAGTCAGCAAAGCTCAAAAGAAAAGTCTCGAGCAAAAGAATAGAATCAAAAAAGTTTCAAAAAAAAAAAAGAGAAAAAATGTGTCCAAATAGAAAGAAAAGAGAAGAGTATCAAGTAAAATGGAGTTAGAAAAAATCCCAAAGAGAAAAAAGTCAAAAAATAAAAGGAAAATAAATCAGAATCAAGAAGAAGAATGAGCTGTAGGAACTACGCGTGACCTGATTCTCCTCTCTCGGGGGTGAGATACGTAGGCTGCCTTACTCTGGGCACGGTCCAACCAAATAAACAATTTAGAATTGTCCAGTCAAAAGAAACTGGGACATGAGTTAATCCTCATTGTTTGAGTCGATTCCAAAAGTCGTAAGTCCTACCCCACTTCAATTGTCGTTTGGGCCTCATGCCATCCTTTCTTTCTAACCTTATCCAAAAGCCAAGTTACAACCAAAGAAAGACCTTCATATCAATCATTGAGAATGTTAAAGCTAAGCATGCAATGGATATGATGACATATTTTGGGAACTACTCGTCTTCCTCAGTATAAGGAATCAGGAGAGAAATAAAAATGAGAGTCTTATTAGTGAAAACCCTCACGGGCATCGTATGACGATGCTAAGTTGAGAGAGATAAAAATGAGAGAGACTTATCAATGAAAATCCTCACGGACACTGTAAGACGACTGTGAGTTGAGAGAAATGAAAATAAGAGATTCTTATTGGTGAAAAAACCTCACGGATGCCATAAGGAAATAGTGAGCTGAGGAGAAAAAAATGAGAGAGGCTTGTTGGCGAAAACCCTTCAAGGCGCCACTAGACTAATGAGGTATCCGAATGCAATTGGCTAAAGGAAGTAACTCAGTTTCAGGGCCATTAACTCAAGAACAATTGGAAGAAAGTTTGGATGGAAAGATCAGGCAACTTAATCCAAAATGCATGGCATAATCAGTAGAGTTGACTGTCATTTTTAGATAATTTTTTGTTTCTTTATTTCAAATGGGGACATTCATTGTCATTTCTTTCTTCTCTTAATTTTTATTTTATTTTCTTAAGTAAGTTATCCAAATAAAAAATTACTGTCATTTTTTCTCTTGTCTTTAAGTCAAGTCCATGTCAAATAAGTGAGAAAAAATCTTAAAACTTGCTACCAACTTTTTCAATTGCAAAAAGCAAGACAAAAGATCAGCACATGAAAGAAATATGACTGTAAGTCGAAACAAGAAAAGCAAAAAGTTTTGTCAGAAAACAAGTTTGGGGAATCAAGGATAAATTATGGTTTGAAAGATTCATCTGATTGACATAGCAAAATGGAGATATTGCGCTTGTTTCTGAGTAACTTTTGATAATCTGAGTTTAGATCAATAGGACAACAAGTAAATGACATATGCCATTAGTTGAAAGCAAAATTAATGGGACAAGTGCAAGAGAAATCGCCTCAAAAGCCAAATCTGCAAGCCAACCACCCTGTTTTAAACTCACAGGTTTTTTTTGTATGAAACAGAAATAGTTTCTACCTTCAAATCAAAGGCTTCAAATATCGAGAAGTACAATTTCTGATTTCTACAAATGTAAGAGCAGTGTTGTTGTAAAGGTTTGGTAATCACAATCATGGTAAAACTCATCATCTTGTACCCCTAAGAGGCATAATCTCTAATTTTGGGTCTTTCATGTCTCATGGCTAGGAGGTGCACCTCCTAATTTGAGCCTTTAATCCTAAAAGATGCATTTTTTGTAAGAATCTTTCACTTTCACTCTTAAGAGAGGGACTTGTTGGTCTCAGTCATTCAATTTTACCCTCAAAAAGTACATTTATTGATTAGAATCATGATTTCTATTTGCATTATGCATTGTTGCAAATAGTTGTGATTGGGTTTGACGCCCGCAAAAGCTTTTGATGATAAGCTGGGGCAAAAAGAAAATTTAATTCCTGATATTAGGACTTTTAATTTAGGACCCTCTTAGCAAAATGAAACTTTATTTTTCTCGAAAATGAAATCTTTCTTTATCATAATCTATGTGTGGGATAATTTTTATGCTAGTTTTGATTTTGATCTCAGGATCCCACCTGAAGAACAAAGTGATGAAATCGTAAGACAGAAGCTCGCCTAGAGAATGGAGTGAGAAAATTGCAAGTTGGGAGCCCACCCAAAGAATAGGGTAATGAAATTATAAGTCGGCAGTTCGACCGGAGAATAGAGTGAAGAAATTGCTACTTAAGAGCCTGCCTGAAGAACAAAGTGATGAAATTGCAAGTCGGGAGATCGCTCAGAGAACAGAGTGAGGAAATTGCAAGTTAAAAGCTTGACTGAAGAACAGGGCGATAAAATTAAAAGTCGGGAGCTCACCCAGAGAACAGAGTGAAGAAATTACAACTCGGGAACCCACCCGAAGAATAGAGTGATGAAATTGAAAGTCAGAAGCTTGTCTAGAGAACAGAGCGAAGAAATTGCAACTCCAGAGCTTTTCTGAAGAATAGGATGATGAAATTGAAAGTTGGGAGCTCACCTGGAGAACAAAGTGAATAAATTAAAACTTGGGAGCCCTCCCGAAGAATAGGGTAATGAAATTGTAAGTCGGGAGCTCGCCCAGAGAACAGAGTGAGGAAATTGCAAGTTGAGAGCTCGCTCGGAGAACAGAGTGATGAAATTGCAAGTCAGGAGCCCGCCTGAAGAATAAGGTAATGAAATTGCAAGTTGAGAGCTCGCCTAGAGAAAAGAGTGAGGAAATCAATGTTGACATCCAATTTTTGCTCTCCATGCCTAAAATTAACGTCTACAGGTTTTCTATTCGTTAAAGGGACGAAGCATAATTTTCACATCTTTTTACAATTGTTTGATAAATTATTGATAATTATCCTTTCTTTAGGATTTTAATAAATTTATTGTCATATTTTTATTTTTTATAATTTATTAATAATTTTTTTAATTTTAGGATTTTTATCAATTCATTATTGTTCTTAACATTTTACAATCACCCGCACACGTGCACGACATGACGTTATATATATATATATATATTTTATACAGTATTTTTAAATTAATTATATTTTAATAATTTTAATATTCTTTACATTTTTTCATTCAACATCTATGTTTTACAGTTCGCAAATGCTGAGTCAGATCAATTATTTTTGTGCAGTATAATAATTCGATGTCTTATCACATCCGATAACGACTACACAATAATGTCTTGTCACGTCCGACAATGACCACTCAGTGTTGTCTCGTCAAATCTGACAACGATAACTCAATGACACTACCATTTGGCCAATAACTTAAGGACCTAAGGGTGTTCTATTATAAAAAGAGAGGACGCCCCTTTATCCATTAGATAAAAGGAGAGCTCAATTTTTTATATAAATAGGTGGTGGGAGGGCACATTTTTGGACATATTTTTTTTTTGTTCATTTTCTCCTCTCTTTCAAAATACACATATATTTATTTTTTACAACTCATAAACATTTTTCTTTTGCAAACCCACACACATATTCATAAATACACAAGCATATTTTATTTATTTTATTTTTCTATTTTTCTCATCAAAACACACCACAGACATAGACACACACAAACACACCACACATATACACACACTAAAATCAGATGGTTGCTCACTTTTCTCTCCCAAAACACGCTACACAATACAAACAACATACACTACATACACAAACACCATCTTTTCTCTCTCTCTCTAACGGATCTCCCACTTCCCTTTTCTCGTTTCACCATCATCTTCATCTCATCATAGCTCCCCCATCGAGACCCCAACAGGACCAGCCACCACCAGATCTCTCTTCGTTCTTGTCGTGCCTCTCTGGAGTTGATCGCCGGTGGGCGGGCCTCAAACTGTTGACGACCAGATCCGGCCTCCATTCTTTTACCTTTCCCTTTTCCCTCTATTTGCGCTGCTGTTTCTCCTTGGGGAAGAGCTTCGGCGAAGTTTTTCCTCGTAGATTTGCCGCAAATTCGACACAAAAGACCCGTTGCTCCGGACCTTCATCGCCATCGAAGTAGCGGTGTTGGTTGGTGCCTTTGTTTATTTTTGATGCTTGATAATATTCTTATTATGCTTGTTCTTTTCTGAGTTGTTTAGATCTGACCGGAGTTGGACATTGGTTTCCTTAATAATTGCTTTTGCAGATGGTGCTGTTTTGCATCAGACATTGATTTTGAATAATATTTATTATTTACGTTTATTTGACTGATAAAGAACATAGATACTACACTATTTACATTTTTATTTGACTGATAAGAAATAAATACTACACTGATATTGGCCAATGAAAAAGTTATTATTAATTTTGAGGCCTCCGTAAACAAAAGATAAATTTTACGTATACAAATGCTTAATAAAAATATTTTTTTGGGCGATGATGAAACTTTATAACAACACAAGATTTTATAACTCATATTCTGGCAAGACGATTTAGGAAGGCCAATTAATTGAGCAACCATTTCATAGCAAAACGATTTAGGATGGCCCATTAATTGAGCAACCATTTCGCAGTCATGACTTTATCTAAGCCCACTTTTAACAAAATATATATATATTTATAATACGTAAATATACACATTCTCATTTATTATTATTTATTTGTTACTAACATTTTTTTTATAAGTGTTTATGCAGGTTATTTTCGAATACTCATCGGGAGTTGCAGTCAAAGAGGCTCTTTTAATTTTATATTGTATTTTATATTCTTATATTTGTACAAATATTATTATAGTGAAAACTTTATTTTTGGGGTGTTAGGCGGGATTTTCTTTATTTATACGACTTCACCTCATGTTTATGCAAACATAGGTCGTTAATGTTTACATTAATAAATTAAATTAATCAATTAGTTTGCATACATTGACATCATAATCATAGTGATCTTTTCTGTTCAAACAAATCTTTACTTTTTTCTCGTAAATTTTAAATCAAGTAAAAAATTTTATTTTTAAATATTTTTCTCCTCATGGCATATCAAGATACACTTCTCTTCATACACGTCACAAAATATTTTTTCTTTACACATGTAATTTATACATTTTTTATACATATTTTTTTTTACATGTGTTTCATAATAATATATTTTATTTATATATTTAATATACATATACCTTTACATAATTTTAAACATTTATATTTTTAAAAGAATTATTTTATACTTAATACATGTTTTGTACATTATTTTAAAATATACCTCCTCCCTCTTTGAAAAATTTACTCTAACCGGGTACCACATTTGTGGATCTCGAAGGGTGCCTAACCCCTTCTCTTCGGGATAACTTGAACTCTTACCTAGAATCTTAAATTGGTTTTCGCAGACTAAATACATTAATCATATTTGTTAATAAATAAGTTTCCTTATTTTTCCTTAAAAATTAGGTGGCGATTCTGTACATAAATTCATTCTTTTAGAGTCCATAACGTTGTGCTCATTTTAACCTCAGGTAGAAAATCGGGTATGACAGAATAACGACTCCACTGGGGATAACAACAGGTTCTAACCATGATCGACTCGATTTTCAATCGAGGGAGGTATTTTTACATTTTTGTATATGATTAAATTCTTTAATTCCTTACCTATTACACTGCAAATTATGTGAATTTGGTCATAAATTCTTTACATTTTTTATCCTTATCATGCTTAGTTTAGGATTTTTATGCTTTTATTATGTTATTTGTTTTACATATTTTTATATCATGCTATGAGTGAAAGGACGCAAGCCAAATCCAAACTTGCGTTCCTTATTTGTTTGAATAACACTACTTGTTACTGCTTTATCACTTGCATTTTTCTATCGAGTCTTTGGCCATACACAATTCACACACTGTGGTACATGCGAGAGGTGTACTGCACTCCTCCGAACCTTCTTTGGATTCCTTAGTTTCAGATTCGGTGTTGTTAGGCTAGTGAACCTTCTCGAAAATATTTAGCCCACTCTTGAACATTTAGGGAAAAATCCTACTCTAGTAATAGGTCATATTGTATATACCTTAGGCGGGACAGTCCTAGGTATCGTCTTCGTAACTAGGAAGCCACCCTTTCGTCAGAAGGTTATGAAACCTTTATGACATATTTTGTGATAGAACTGATTTAGATAATCCAGAAATCGAACATTAATGAATTCAGAACAATCTAATTGTCCTTCTTTTACTCTTCCTTCCTTCGACATCATTTCACGTCAATAAACATAAAGTATTACCCAAACTAGCCAACATTTGACACCATTTTTATGAATACAGAGTGTTATTAAAACTCAACTTCACAAAAATCTTTCTCAAAGTCCATGATAGCCGAGTGTTCTAAAAATGCTTTGCTTTCGTTCGACTTTCTCTTCAAGTCCGCAGATAGGGAATGGCACTAAAAACTCCACCTACGTCGAACTTTTTTTTTAATCCAAACTAGAGTGGAATGTCGTCAAGCATTCTTCCAATGTTTTATTCCTTTTTCCAGTCAACAGACGTAGAATATTATTCAAAACTCTACAATTATTTGACACCCTTCGAAACCATGAATGTGGAATATTATTCATCTTCACCACTTCTAACTCTTTCCAGCCAAAGAGCGTGAGGCATCGTTAATACTTCTCTTGCGTTCAATATCTCTACCACAAGATCCTCATTCATCAATAACGAGACTAGAGATACTCACTTTTTTAAAGGCATCATTTTAGCCCGCTACATTCGAGTTTTTACTTTAGAAAGTAAGCCTAGCCTATCCGGATGCAATTAAAAACTCAAGAAAGTCCACTACATTCGAGTTTTTACTTTCTGAGAAGCCTCTAAATGCCTCCACGCTATAAAAATAATAATTTTTGTATTAATACGAGAATAATGATAACCATATTGCATATACATTATCCAAGTCAAAAGTCAAACTAAAAATCTCATGTAGAGCCCAATTATGGAATCACTAAATTAAAACTATTAATGCATCTCTTGTAGCTCAAAGATCATTTACCCCAAAGTTTGGATGAAATTTAAGCTCGAATCAACCCTAACAATATTCAAAATAAGAACAAAATTGGAAAATTAAACTAGAATTAAGACGAAACTTATGAAAATAAAGTCGAGGAAACAATCGCAAACTCACCTTTAGATCAACCCCGAGACTAGCTAACTAATATCTCATAATAAGTAAGCTCCCGCTGCCTTTAATGAGGTTTTTCTCTCAAGAAAATACACTAAATTCTATGGGGCATAAGCTTAAGACAAAGCAGCCCCATCGCCTAGGCGGTACTAGGTATCACCAAGGAGGCATCGCCTAGGTGGCCAAGGCCTCGCATAGGTGATGGCATGCCAAGGCAGCCTCAGCGCCAAGGGGACACAAGGCTCGCCAAAGCAACAAGGGCATCGCTAGGGAAATGACCATGCCAAGGCAATTTCCTCGCCTAGAAGACCCTAGGCACGCTAAGGTGGTATCACTTAGGCGTCCTAGGCATCGCTAAGGCGATGACACCAGCAACATCAGGCATCAACATTCGGCGAAGATGGCAAGTCTCTGATCGACCCCTCGAGATTCGTTTTGAATCTCATAATCGCAAAAGAGTGATACTGCGCTACTAAATTTGGCATTCAAGACTCAATAGTGCCATTGATATTTTCATCTGAGATTATTTCGATTAAATGTGGGCCCCAATCCACAAGAAGGTTTTAGTCAAAATCAAGCTAATAGCTCAGAACAACCTCGAGATCTGAACCAGGGGTTTTCTATTCCAAAATTGATATTACGGAGCAAACAAAACAATTAGAATTGACATTCAGAATCTTTAGACTAAAGTTTAGATCCAATGCCTATTTCTTAACAATAGAAGCTCCAATATAAGGAATTAACTCTAAAAACCAAACGAACTGCCTGGTGATTGAACTGTCGGTTCCAAGAAGTCATATATGAGTTTGTGCAGCTGTGGGAAATCTCTAAATATCAAAAAAGCATGAATATGCAGAAAATAACTTGGAGGACCATTACATCTGAACTCTAGAGCACGCCAGTACCTCAAAGTATCAACTCTGAGTGGCATGAATCAGTTGTCACGTCTCGTACTCAATTTAGGATCGACATCAAAAGGGTAGAGAAGGGGTTAATATAGTCCACTTATACTCAGTAGGTATCATAGGCCAACTGAGAAAAGTATAAAATAAGTAAAAGATAATATAAGCACGTAACCTATAAATAGAAAAGTTTCCAAACGGTAACTCACACTGTCTCCATTAATAGTTCTACAATATAAGATCGATGCAGGAACATCCAAACATGAATATATATATATATATATATATATATATATATATATATGGAAACTAAGAATACTTTAAGGATACATAAACGAAACACGAAAAATACACATATAATGTAATGCAATACTGGTGGGATTATGATGAATGATTGAAAGTCATTGCATGACTTTCTGTATACACATTTCGAGCCTCAACACTCCCAAAATAGGACTTTTGGGAGGTTATCAACCCGTATACTACCTCAAATCTCAATTCACCTCTCCAGCTAGTGTTGACGGATCAAGGTTTTTATTAAGTGTCAAATTTGCCTCCCCGACTATTGTTCACGGATCAATATTTCTCATAAAAGAGTCTCATTTTCTTTTGAATCAATGTTTCTCAATAATATTAATGTTTCATGAAATATTTATGTATGAAGTGAGGATGTAATGCTCATAACCAATTAGTATAAAGATAATAGTCCATTCAATACATGCATAAGTGAGCTGAAAATCAAATCATTGTGTTAATAATTCATGATATCAGTTCTCGAATGATACTAGCAGAATAATTAGTCATATAAGACATCAAAAATATCAATCCAACCCCTTACTCGGGTACTTCTTTTGTGATAGAGACAATAATATTCAAACAAGGCCAATAATATCTCTTCAATCCCCAACATGAATATCACATCAGTAATAATGACATTTAAATAAATAAACAAGGCCTATGATGTCAAATAAAGCTCCGACACAAACAACGTGCAATATATGATGTCACAAGTCAGCAGAAATAAGCATATAAGACTCCACACGGGAACACAACATTAATAAAAATCTTGAACTAATACTCTCCTGGCTAATTTCCTCAACCCGTAGCATGCTTTACTTGTTTATTAACTACACAGCCCAGTCTGAAGAAAGTTAAGTCATAACTTACGAGACAAAAACTCAAGCCTATAACCTTCAACACAATTCCTTTTTCTTTGAACGTTCTTGAAATAAGCTAAAACATACAAATTTATACTCTATGCGTTAAAAGAAAGCAAAAGATACCCACATCGACTATATTTAAGGTGGGTCCAAAATGAGTTCAAAAATTAAAGGGGTAAAATCAAAATTTTATTTTACCAACATGTCCTCCAAAATTATAGGAGTCTATAGATAAAAACCCAAGCAAAAATGAGGCTCAAATAAAAAAAAACACCTTTAAACCTTTACCGAAAAAATTCGCAAAACTCATTTTGAAATCAAGATTAAAGAGTAATTTCGATGATATAATTAATGAAAACAAGAGTTTAAAGCTTACCCAAGCATAAAAGGTGAAGAAAACCCTCAAAATCACCCTAACTTGAAGTTTCAAGGTTTAAAAATGATGCAAAATCGCAATGCCAGGTTTTCTATCAGAAAGGCCGATAAACCAAACATTCGCGTTCTTGACAGCCTTGTCGCGTTTGTGATGATGGAAAATAAATCGACCAAGACGATAAACCTTCACGATTGCGATGAAGGAATAATTTCTTCTTCACATTTGCGGCTACTAGCTCATGTTAGTGAAGAAAGGTTCCATGCACCATATATCAGTTGTGCACCAGCTGAATTTGCATAGTAAAATGTCTCTGAATAGGCCTTTGGGATTCATTCGGTACCCCACAAAAATAAATCATGTTCTCTAATAGGCTATTTCGATGTTCCAGATTCAATGACATAGTCACATTTTTAAAAAGAGATCATTTTCAGCAAATTATGCCCCGGGACCCCCTAAAACTTAATTTAACTAGTTTTCAAAATAAGAGTCAAATGTAGAACAAAGATTCTAAACCCAAACCAACCCTGCTAATAACCCAAAGTCGATATTTCGAATTTAATAAGACTGCCAAATTCACCATCCAGCACTCAAATCACGAAATGTTGGCCAAAGTCAAACTAATGGCTTTTAATGCCTCTAAAAGTCTCAAACTTTCCCAAATAATCTCTGAATGCATCGGGAATCATGTCAACCATCTTCACACCTCATAATTAGCATGTAACAACTATGAGAAAGAACAAAATGGTCACTACGCATAAAAAGAAAATTTTCACATGACAAATTGTTGCACTGCATTAGCGAGCAATTGTGCAAATGTATGTCTTTTCTTGAAAAACATGCATAATAATAATTACTTCATATTTTATAAGAATATTGGAATTTAAATATAATAAATTCCAATTGCTTTACCTCCAAGTATAGGCCAATTTGAAGTCATTAGGTGAAGCATTCTTTGTACGAGAAAGATATATACCAGAATCCTTCACCAACCAAGTAAAATAAAGATCTTTATCAAACTTCCAGTAAGTACTATATCTACAAGGGCTTTTTCTATGATAAAAAACATCAAACGCATTATGTTTTTTACCCCAATTAAAAGTGCAAAAAAATAAGTAGTGCCCAAATTATTCTTATGGAATGAGAAATCAAATTGGTCATTTGGTTTAAGCGTGTGAACTTTAAGATCATCATCCAGAGATCTGCAATGAATATAGAGCAGAGGAGTATTTTGAAGGAGAGCACTGATAAAACGCTCAGTAATTTTTGGATGAAAAATTGAACCATTTGTCATCATCATAGTGTTGATGACAGATGAAATAAGAAATAAAAATTTAACTTTGATGGAAGGATAATAAGTCATTTTAAAAGTAAAGGTAAAGTTGATTTTCCCACTTTATAAAGATAGATATACAGATTTGTCATTGAAGTATTAAATTAACAAGATTACATCAAATTTATTTTGTTATTAAAGTACACTACTTTTTAAACCTTTTTGTGTTAATTTCATGTTCACTTAATTTTGTTTCGTGGCATTAAAGTCTTGAAGTATGACGAAATTAAACTAACAAGATTACATCAATCTGATTTTGTTATTAAAGTAGACTACTTTCTTGACCTTTTTGAGTTGATTTGATGTTCACTTAATCTTTATTTTGTAGCATTAAATGTTGGGCTCAATATGAAAAGTGTGAATGGGAAATGGAAGGAACCAAGTGAGGGGAAAAATTGATAAAGCACTAATATGGAAAGTGTACTATAAAATTAAAAGTTCTACTAATTCTTCCACATTGGTGGGAGAATGTGAATTTTAAGTGTTTATATTAAGAAACACTTACTCTACACGGTGAGGCAAGAACCAAGAGGTACCTCACGTTGTTGCTGTCGTCGCCCGGCTCGGCTTCGGCTATAGATTCGTCAAATGATCGATGAGATCAATCTTTTTAGACAAAATTTATTTGACAGAAATTTAATCTGAAAAACCAAAGGGAAAAACACAACAGAAACTTTTGTGTGTTTTTAATCCTTCATTAACGGGCATGCATGAAGTAACACACTGATTCATGAAATGGTATGTCCGTTCGAAATGCAGTGCAGAATGCGAAATGCTGTTTTGGAAAGGATGCAACCGTTTGACGAAAAGACACACTGATTCATGAAATGGTATGCCCGTTTAGATAGTTGTGACTGTTCGAAAAAGACACTCTTTGGAATGAACAAACATGATTTTTCAGAAGGGATACACTTTTCGGTGAACCATTGCCACCTTTCGAAAAGTGCACCTGATGGCTATATAAATCTGATTTTATCCAGAGATTTAGATACGAAATTTTCTGAATATACAAACACTTCTTGTCTTCAAAAACATTCTGTGTGATCATCTAATCGTTGAGTGAGTTCGAAGAGATTCCAAATGTTTGTGGTATCGCTACAGTTTGTTTGTTTGGCCATTTTATCCTGGGAGAAAAATTCCGGAACCTCAGGTACTTGAGAGGAATTATTTTCTTAAGGACACTGCGTGAATTCGGAGGACTTGGCCATTTCTGTCTCATCTTATTTTTCTGAAAAAACACACTTCTTAGAAAGGTCACTTTGATCGTGTGTTGAGGGTATTATTGTACTTCATAGTGTTCTTGTTTTATACTTGAACTAGTGTTGAAGTTATTCTGTCGAATTACAAATTCTGTGTACCCAAAAATATTGAATAAATAACGTTAAATTCATTAAATTGTTCTTTTAACATACAAATTAATCAACTTCGCTTTGGTATAGCAGAAAAAATAATAAATTATTTTCAACAACAATAATATATTCGTTGTGGTTTCATAAAGTAGAGTGTGGAGAGGATAAAGTGTACGTAGTTCATATCACTATCTCAGATAAAGTAGAGAGACTGATTCCAATAGATCCCCGGCTGAGGACAGATAACAATATACAAATAAGAAACATGAAAATAAAAAATAAAATGGGATAATATGCCGCTAGATAATAAAATAAACAAGACATCGACAGACTAATATAAACTATCAATTCAAAATCACAAATTTCGTCAGAACACTACGAATCAGAAGACAGATACAAACAAAGAACTCCTCCTTACTATTACGAACGCACTTCTACCCATTAACCCTCTACCCTGATTTATGTCCTCCACACCGTCCTATCAAGGGTCATGTTCTACGTAAGATGTAACTGCTTCATGTTAGGCCTAATACCTCCCTCCAATATTTCTTCGGTCTACCTCTACCAGCCTAAAATCATCCATAAAATATTTTTATTTTAAAATAAAATATTTTGCCTAAAAATTAAGTTGCTAAAGATATCGTTTTTTAAAAAAAAAAAAAAAGATAAGGGTGAATTGGTGATTCTAAAACACGAAATTTGATAGTTGGGACCTAAATTTAATAAGGGTGGAACCTTTAGCCTAAAAACTCCATCAATGGAGTTGAGTTGAGCTTGAAGGAACTATTTAGATAACTAATTAATCCTTGGATAATGTTGTAGACCATATATGAGGATAGATTTAGTGATTGAATTTCCAAGGTATTTATTTGAAGAATAATTTATTAATTATTCTTGTAAGTTTTATCGTTAGATAATTTAGCCTTCGAAAACATAAAGAATAAGAAAGATCATTCATGGCATAACTTACTTGTTGCAGCAGCTTGGGCCCAAATAGGTTATGGTTTATGAGTAGTAGACTATGGTTAGTAATCATATCCATAATGAATATTTAATGTTATAAATAGGCAGAAATAAAGCAAACCATAAGCAAAATAATAAAATAGAACACACAGTTTACGTGGAAATTCTTACGAAAAAAATCACGGACAGAGGCAAAGGATGTTTCACTATAATGAAAGGAGAGAAGTACAATATGGAGAATGAGTATTTTATGAATACCCAAAATAACCCACTAAATGCACTTATATAATACGTGCATACAAATAAATCCTAGGCCCGATCCTTATGCTACCACCACAAATTCCATTGAAAATCACAAACATGAGTCGCACCGTAAAACTTTCTGGGCAGGATCCATAAAATTCGGGTCATAACTCTAACAATCTCCACCTCGACACGAATTCTAATTCAGAACTCAAATCCATTTCAAGACAAACTCTCCACCTCTACCACAAAAGTCCCTAAGGGCACATCTTAACAGCTAACACCAACAAAGTCCAAGCAATGCTCAAACTTGGCACTTGGTAGTGTCTTGGTCATTATATCAACAGGGTTATCATGGGTACTAATCTTGCTCACCACAATATCACCACAAGCAGTAATTTCACGCATAAAATGATACTGAACATCGATGTACTTTTTCCTCTCGTGAAATATCTGATCTTTTATAAGGAAGATAGCACTCTCACTATCACAAAAGACCGTAGTAATCTGTAAGTCTTTACTAAGTTCACCAAGCAAACCCTTCAACCAAATAGCTTTCTTGAAAGATACATTGCCTCAGTAGTTGACAAAACAACTGTAGTCTATAAGGTAACTTTCCAACTAATAGCACAACCACCAATGATGAAAACATAGCCTGAAAGGAACCTCCTTTTATCATAATCTCCTGCAAAATCAAAATCAATATACCTTATTGCTCTATCTCTATTTCGCCAAAACTGTAAACAAATATCAGCATATCCATGAAAGTATCTGAAAATCCACTGAACTATTTTTCAATGTTCTTTGCCAGTATTTTTCATGTATCTGCTAATTGCACTGGCGTCATAAAATAAATCTGGTCAGAAACACACTATCGCATACATAAGAGACCTGGTGGCACTAGAGTACGGAACTCGAGACATATAGTCACGCTTATTATCTATCTTTGGAGATAAAGCAGTTGAGAGTTTGAAGTGAGCTGTCAATGGAGTACTTACAGGTTTGACATTTTGCATATTGAACCTGTGAAGCACTTTCTCAATATACCTTTTCTGACTCAAGTATAACTTACATTTCTCTCTATCCCTCATAATTCTCATGCCAAGAATCTTCTTTGTTTCTCCTAGATCCTTTATCTTAAACTCCTTACTAAGCTGGGCTTTGAATTCTTTTTTCTCTCTTATATCCTTTTCTGTAATCAATATATCATCAACATACAAAAGAAGATACACAAACAATCTATCATTTACCTCCTTGAAGTAGACACAACTATCATAACTAATCCTCCAAAACATATGAGAGGTCATAAATGAGTCAAACATCTTATACCACTGCCTGGGGGACTGTTTTAAGTCATAAAGAGATTTTTTTTAGCAAGAATACATGGTCCTCCTTTCTTGAAACTACAAAGCCATTTGGTTGTTGCATATACATGTCCTCCTCAAGTTCTCTATGTAAGAATGTAGTTTTAACATATAACTGCTCAAACTCAAGATTATGCATGGCCACAAAACCAAGTATCGCTAAAATAGAACTATGCTTCACAACAAGAGAAAACACATCTGTGAAGTCAATACCTGGAACCTGACTGTAGCCTTTAACAACTAGTATTGCTTTGTATCTAGCATTTTCAACTCCCATTGTTCCTTTTTTGTGTAAATACCTACTTACAACGAACAACTTTCTTATCTTTAGGCAATCTCACTAGCTCCCATGTGCCATTCTTATAAAGTAATTCCATCTCCTCCTGCATAGCAATCACCCATCGATCAGAGTCATCGCAACTAACAACATCTGAATAAGAAGAAGGATCTTCATTGGAATCAATACCTTCTGCTATAGTCAATGCATAAGCAACCAAATTAGTTTCAGCATACTTCTGAGGAGGTCTAATATCTCTTCTAGTCCTGTCTTTAGCAATAGAATATTGTAACATCACTGGTGGTGAAGAAGAAATAGTACCACTTTGTATCTCTGGGATAGACTGAGAAGTAGGCACTGGAGTAGACTCTGCTCCAATCTGCAATTCAACGTGGTTGCTTGACTGTTACTGATTCATATCACTAAGCTCATCTGGAGGTAGAGCACTAGATTCGTAGGGATCCCAAAGCATGGCAGTTTCATCAAACACAACATCCGTGCTAATTATAACCTTTCTGTTTTCTGGACACTAAATCTTATAACCTTTAACCCCAGGCTTATAACCCATAAATAAACACTTCACAGATCTAGGCTCCAACTTTTCATTATCAACATGAGCATATGCATGACATCCTAATATTCCCAAATCAGAATAAATAGCATGAGTACCAGACCATACCTCTTTTGGAGTCCTTTTATAAACCGCGACTGAGGGAGAGTGGTTAATAAGAAAACAAGTTATGGAAATAGCTTCAGCCCAAAAAGACTTGGGTAAACCGGCATTAGAGAGCATACAATGCACCTTCTCTATTATATTTCTATTCATTAGTTCGGCCACACCATTCTACTGCGAAATACGACAAACTGTCAAGTGCCTCATAATTCATTCTGACTTGCACAAAGGATTAAATTTATTAGAACAGAACTCTAAATCATTATCAGTCCGAAGATGTTTTACATGTTTTCCTGTTTTCTTTTCAATCATAGTATTCCACTCCTTGAAAGTAAGAAACACATCATTCTTTTGCTTCAGGAAGAACACCCAAACTTTTATAGAACAATCACCAATAATAGTCAACAAGTAATTCGCACCTCCTCTTGAAGGTACTCTAGAAGGACCTCAGAGATCAGAATGAATATAATCAAGTTTGCCTTTAGTTGAGTGGATGCCTTTAGTGAATCTATCTCTCTTCTGCTTCCCAAAAATGCAATGCTCACAAAACTCTTGTTTGGTAATACTCTGCCCATCAAGAAGTCCTCTCCTGCTTAGTTCATCCATCCCATTTTCACTCATATGCCCCAGGCACATATGTTAAAGTTTAGCCATTTTCTGATAGAGAAGAGGTAGAAACAGTTGCATTACCAGTAATCATAGAGCTTTGCAGACATATAAATTTGCAGATTTTCTCTATCCCTTCATCACATCAAAAGTACCTTTAGTAACCTTCAGGACTCCATCTTCACCTGCGTACCTATATCCGTTCGAATCAAGAGTACTTAAGAAAATAAGATTTCTCTTCAGGTATGGGACATACTGCACATCACCAAGTGTTCTCACAACTCTATCTAACATCTTAATTCTGATTATTCCAATACCAGCTATCTTACAATGTGTGTTATTTCCCATCAACATAGCACCTTTAGAGATTGCTTCATGATCAACACAATACCTTTAGAGATTGCTTCATATGTCATAAACTAATCCTGATTGTGACACATATGAAACGTGCAAGCTGAATCAAGAATCCAATCCTCACGGGGTTTGGAGTTACCATTAGAAATAACTAAGAGTTATCCATCACTACCTCCA
The DNA here is from genome assembly GCF_002878395.1 of Capsicum annuum. Classification (NCBI taxonomy): domain Eukaryota; kingdom Viridiplantae; phylum Streptophyta; class Magnoliopsida; order Solanales; family Solanaceae; genus Capsicum; species Capsicum annuum. Next base: position 249,225,969 of record NC_061111.1, on the reverse strand, counting down.
TCTTCAACAAAACTGGCTTCATCGGACTTTTCTTATTTGTTTCCCTTCGGTTTTGGAGCTTCTCTGTTCTCTCTATTCTATAACTTCCAACACTCGGATTTGATATGACTCTTCTTATTGTAGTGATTACAGTTTTTGTTTATGTTTTTGAATTTTGATCTGTTTCTATCATCACCCCCAAAGTTCGTCTCATAATTCTTTCCTCGAACAATGATACCATCTGCTTGAGTCTCCGACCCATTCATAAGATGTTTCATCTTCTCCTTAGAGAACAATACATCATAGACTTCATCTATGGTCAGGGTATCACGACTATATAAAATTATATCCCTAAAGGTCGAGTATGATGCTGGCAGAGAACACAATAGAATCAACCCTAGATCTTCCTCATTGTACTTAACCTCCAGACTCTCTAAATCAGAGATGATTTCCTTAAAGACAGATAGGTGATCCCCCAAGGACGCACCCTCAGACAGATGATGGGAATAAAGTCATTGTTTTGATACGTTACTTACTAGTTAGGCTCTTGTTCATGCATAAAGATTTCAGTTTCAACCACAACGCAGCGGAAGTGGTTTCCTTCAAAACATCCTGTAGAATCTGATTGGATAAGTGAAGGTAGATTTGTGATAGAGCCTTTCAATCCTTACATTGTTTATCATCATCTGTCCATGACGAGGGCATGTGATCAAACCCAAATAGTGCATTATCTAAATCCATCTGTGTGACCACAGCCCGCATCTTAACCTACCATAACAAAAATCTAGTGTTACGATCCAACAACAAAATACCATACTTCATGGTTGCCATCCCCAAGAAAATAATCGACCAAGCTTTGATACTTGTTTGTTATAAATCGACAGAAATATATCAAACCACAAACAAAATAATAAACAAGAACACAAAAATTTACTTGGAAACCCTTACAAAAAAAATCATGGGTAGAGACAGAGGATGTTTCACTATAATGAAAGGAAAGGAGTACAATATGAAGAATGAGTATTTTTTGAATACCCAAAACAACTCACTAAATGTACTTATATAATACATGCATACAAATAAGTTCTAGGCCCAATCCCTACGCTACCACCACAGACCCCATTGAAAATCACAAACATGGATTGCACCGCAAAACTTTTCGGGCTAGATCAACAAAATTTGGGTTCCAATTCTTACATTTAATGGGGGAAATCATGTGTAGTCCCGCATACATGGAGTTTGAGTGGATAAAACATGAATTTAATGTAATAATGACCTAATTGTGTGTTTATATGTTAATGTATGAATCCCTGATGAATATTTTCTATTTATATGACTCTATGATGGGTTGTAATGTGAGTATAGATGACAATGAGATGGCGTGAGCTCATAATCTAGTTATTTAGACTAACTATCATAAGAGGGTTAACTTTGTATTATGTGTGACTGGAATATGAGATATTCTTGTTTAAAATTGGTGATAAGAACTGGTTATGGCATGAGAAGGTGGTGACATAACTTAAGAGCGAAAAGTCAAATTAGGCTAAGGGTTAGGAAGTAAAAGAAATAAATGTGTATGACTAAAACTAGACTGTAATTTGAATAGAATTGAATGATTGACTAATGAAGCAGGTCTTAAATCTAACAATGACTTGAATGTAAGGGCTGTTAGATAACAACAGAATTCCTGGTTTCGGTATGAATAAAGGAAAATTAAATTCAATTACTAAATTTTAGACTCCATTTTGTTGAACGTGCTCTCCTAGAATGACTACTCGAGTTTAATGAATATGACTTGATAATGTTTAATTGAATAAGTTGAAAATTAATCTTCGGACATGTTATAATTTATGAAACCAGTTATTCATATCTACTTGTGATTTAGTGTGTTAAAGTATGATTGTTGTTTATATGAATTGATTAACTCAAATTAACCAAAATATATTTGGGTGGTTATCTATTGTTGCAAAGAATACTTAAGGAATGTAATTTTTAAATGATATACTAAGCACTGATCACATATAATGAGATTATATTAAAGGTTCGTTGATTGTACAAGTATGATTACTTATTATCATTATGACTGTAATTATTGTGATATCAGTTATTGTTGTGGGATGTCTCGGTATTTGGACATCTTCATAAAATTGATTGATATGATTCATTGGTTGGCTCGTGTACCACGCCGATACAGTTCATGGATAAGAGCTCACCCCTGCAGGTAACCATAAAACCCTTAGCATGCATGTTCAAGATATGTATGAGTGTAACAATTCCTTGAGTAGATCGAGTATGTGATTATTTATATCATTGTTGGTTATATTAACTTCGTGAGTGAACCAAATTATATTGTGGTTGTTGTAATGGGTTGCTTGAGGAAAGTGGAAGCTTATTAAATAATTTTTCTTTCATTTTTTCTTTTCTTCTTTCACATATTTTCTTGCCACTATTTTCCATCGTTTTCAAAACCTAAAACTCAAACATGTTCATCAGTGGCCTCTCAATTGGTAGCCAAATTGAAAAAAAAAAAAAAAGATTTCTTTGACAAGAATTAATATATAATTTTACTTTTAGCACGCAAAGAAAAGAACAATTTACTCAAGAGTCGGATTATATTCAATTCATGCTCAAAAATCGAATCATACTCAATATTTTTTTAATTTTTTTTGAAAATTAGAAAAATCATACACAAAAATCGAACCATACCCAAATGAATTTCCTTGACAAGAATTAATCTATAATTACAAAATTCTCAAAGAAAAAATATAATCTCTTGTCCAAAAGCTTTGAATTCCGCTACCCTTTTTTCGTACGAAAATTTTGAGTTTTTCATAACAAGTTTCATGACTATGGATTCATAGACGATTCCAATATGGACTCCAGTTGCGAAAAGGATTTGGTGTTTGACCCGAATTCAGACCGTAACAGTTTCATGATAATGATGATTTCATAGATGCTACCGACGTGGACTCCAATTGTGAAAAAAATTCAGTGTTAGACCGAAATTGAGAACTTTTACGGGTACAACTTTGTGGGGTGGAATGTGAGGATGCCATTGGAGGTGATATACGAAGCGTATGAAGGAGGAGAAGAACATTTCTATTTTTTGTGTTACATTTGAGTTATTGTCAGAAGCAATTTGAAAATAAAAACATGAAATAAGTCGTTTTGGGTATCGTGGAGAATTAGATGTCGGTTGGGTGAGGAGTTGATTTCTGCAAAGAAAAAAAAATAATGAAGTCTTGGATGTGTTGGAGAAGACAACCGCGGGGGCAGGGGGTGGTGCTAGCTTTTTTGGGGGCTTATAATTTATTTTTAAATTATTATTTTTCACTCAAATACCACTTGTGTTTTTTTAATTAGTCATGATGTCATGTCATTCATGAGGGTATTACACTCTCGTCGTTATTTTAGTTGAGTGTTGAAAAGGTGCCAAAATGACATAGCAAAAATATGCATGAGTTGCTTAAAATGAATAACGTTTACTTGAAGTGTCAAAATGAATATTCGTATCAAGTTTAGGAGGCTAGTGATGTTTTTGTCCTTGATTCTATGACAAGAATCTTTCATTAGTTAAAACCAACGACCATCAGCTCAGAAGTTATTATTCTTCAAAGTGATAGTTAAAACTCTTTATAGTTGCAATATATGTCTAAAAGTTTTATCGTTGTTATAGTGAGAAGGTGTTAATATTACCTAACATTTATTATAATTGATAAGAGATAACATGCGAGGCACGTTCATAGAAACTAGTTTATTTATAACCCTAAATAGAAATTTCATGCCAGAGGAACTCACAAGAATGCACTAGAATTTAGCTAAAAAGAAAACTTTTGGTCATAGAAAAAGGCAAAAACTTATAAAGATATAGTCAAATTGGTACTATCAAATTGACAATTCTTTAATTAGAAAGCAAGGATAATTACCTTATACCTGTGTGCCTCATCTTCCAAGAAGCTTTGTTGCTCTTAATAAATGGGGTATGGGCTGTGAAATTTTGCCCAACAAATATATTTTACTGTATGATTGGATATACTAAAGCCATCCCTATCAAAAAATATTGCATATGGGGTCAATTATATTGCTTATTCTTTTTTAAGACATAAATAGTGACCAAGTGTCTCCTTCTACTAAAAGGAATTGCCTTTTGTTTGAAAGAATCTTGAAAAAATATTTACTAAATCCTCTAAAAGGGATTGCCTTGTCATTTCCAGTAGGGAATATGAAGGATCTTGTGTGTTTCAATCACAAATCTTTACTCCATTTAGTTTCAAAGAATATAAAATATTAGTATGCAAATTGGCAATGTCCCTTTCAACATCATTCCAAATAAATTGCTGTATCCAACAACTACTTTTTTTCTTTACAAAAGAGAGGTATTTGATAGTTTAATGAAAAGGTGGTTGAAACATTTGACTCAACTAGTCCACTTCACTAATACTATAATATTATAATATGTTCATTGTTTTCATACTTTTTTTTTTCCGGTAAACGTTTCATACTTCTTGTGTCTCTATATCTCTTCCGTACTTTTTAAATTGCTAAGCTCTGATACCATTTATGGGGGGTGCGCGGATTTAATAGGTCTAATAGATTGATTAGGTTTCTAGTGAATCTATTTTTATTTGTGCGTGGATATTTTTTAAATTTTGTTTCAATATCTTTTAATAATTTACTTTTTTCGTAAGATATATTCATTAATTATTTTATCCTGTAGTAATTGCAGAGTTACAAATTTCTGTATAATAATTTATCCTATCTGTGCTATAATGTATATCTAATTCTAGATTTTCAATGTTATTTATTATCTTGTGTTGTTCTTCTCGTAGTGAGTTTTTAAAACTATATAAACTATCACATGTACTTTTATCTAAATTTTCTAAGGTTTTTTCTATCCATGTTAATTTTTCTTTTAGGTCTTCCATTATTTTCCTAATTCGGTTTCTATAATTAATTTCATTATTTAGATTTTCTTGATTTTCTCTAGTTTGTCTAATATATTCTAACATTTTTTAATCTGAATAATATCCTTCTGGGTAAATTTCCTCGTATAACTGTTCTAGACAATTTGCAGTTTCAATTTCATAGTTTATTACTTCTTCTAATATTATTTTCTTAATATCTATTATTTCTATATCTTTAAGTATATATAAGATTAAAACTTTAAGATAATCTAAATGATCTATTTTCTAAAATTGGTATTTTGTAGTTGTTTGTTTTAGCCTTAGTAGTTTTTGCATATTTTTATTAAGAAATTTTATATCTTTATTTTTCATGTATTTATCTATATTTATTTTTATCTGTTTTTCTAGTAACTGTATGTTTTTTTTTTTATATCTTTTTCTAAAAATTTTATGTAACTTATCATCGTAAGTATTTATAAGAGTAGTTAGGTAGATATGGTATATAATTTACTCTAGTCATGTAATATTTACCAAAAGCTTTTTCTAATATAATTTTTCTTATATATGCTATTTTTATATTTCTAAGTGCATACAAAATAAGTATTTTGAATTTATCTACCATCACATCAGATATATTATCATTCATTTTCATAAAATTGCTTTTTTCAAAATATTCCCTTCAATCATGTACATAAAATATAGTCATCTTAGCTTACTATATACTAGATTATTCTTAAATAATATGTTCTTCTGTCACTATTAACATGGTAATCCGGATACTATTTCCCTTAAACAGCGCCTCTACTCTGGTTACTCCCCGCCACGGCTTCTTGCCTCATTGGTTTCACCTTTAGGATGGCATAGTCCTTAGGGATATTTCTCCGTTTCCTCTTTGTTAATAAACTTCTTAACATATTATTCTTCGAATAATTCTACTATAAAGTAACTAATATGAATTTATTTTATCATATCATGATTATTGGGAATTATGAAATTAGCTATTCATAATCATAAATAGATATACCTGTTCGGGTAGCTTTGATATTTCTGAGTTTTGTTGCTCCATAGCTTTTTCCATTGAAATATGTTTATCTAATTAACTGAGTAATATTTTTTGTGGATTGGAGAGAGCAAAGTTGCTTCAACGCATGAAGGCTTGCCTTTGCAATGCCTTCTGCCTTTGTTATATATAGAACGAAAAAGTAATTCTTACAATCACATGTTTCTAATTTCTAAAACTAAAGAAAGAAAAAAGTCAACAATAGTGGCCTTATGGCCTAACCTATTCTATAAAGTCATAAATGTAAGTAAAAAAAGTAAGAAAAGCAATAATTGCTTTACATTATTGTATCGTAAGAAAATTTTATACAATAAGTCCAAATATCTTCCGTTGTCGTATCTGCTCTATTATTGCTCTGTATCTGCTCCATTATTGCTCTTTATCTTTATCTTTTTTTTATTCTAGATGTACCTCTGGAATAATATTATCTTCTCCATTGCACCTCGAACATTGGTGGTCTAGATATTTATGTCCAATTATCTTACAGTATCTTGTTAGCAGTCCGTCTGAAATAAATCCTTTTTTTATTGCTCTTGCGGTAGATTGTTTTTCTGGGTTAAGTAGCGTCATTATCCATTGTCTTACGTCTTCCATATCTGCTTGTCGTAGTTCTTTCGAATTTGAATATATCAATTGATGATCTCTTGAATAGTAGCTCCATATTGGGTTTTCGTTCGTATAATTATTTGCTAGTTCTTGAATGATCGTAGCTAGTCCAATAAGTCGTTTATTTGCATAATAATCTGGTATCTCAATTCTGGGTATCTCCGGTTGTTGCGAAATATCTTCTGGTATAATCATATCTCTTGTTAATCCTATCTTTACAACTTGTATAACTGGTTTTATTTCATCATATAATATCTCTGCTGGTGCAGTATAACACTTTATATAAAATAAATTTCCTTTTGTTATTCTTTTGTAGGTAGTGAATATCTTATATAATTCCTCCATAGCTGTTAGCTCTTCTCCGTCTTGGGTATATATGGTATTTAGTAGTCCATAGTCAAAACAGGTTTTAACTAGGCTTGGGTTAGTTTTGGGTAGTGCTACTAGTTTATTATATCCTTGTAATTTTTGGGTTATATAATTGGTATTTGGTTCTTTGATATCTGTAGCTCTGGGGTTGTGGTTTAGAAAGGTTTGTACTCTGTATATATTTTCTATGTATTTCTGAGCGGTGTAGTTGTATACTTTTTTGTCTTGGTTTAGGCTATCTCGGTATGTGTTAACTTGTGGGGGTATGAATAAATGGTCTTTTTGTGTTTTTGGTGTAAATGGTTTTTCAAATATTTTATTCATATTTACATTCTGGTATCTTGGTCTATTAACTCCTTTGCTTGTACCTGCAGAAGTAGATTGATAAATGTTATGGGTTTTATGGAGTGTCCCAACGTCTCATTCTAGCTCTGGATTTTTAATGTCTTCCGATCGACATAGCTCTGCATACTGCTAAGTTAGCTGATTTGTAGCTATAGACTTCAGTTTATCTTCATTAGTCTTTAGCTTTTCTATCTCATTACCCATATTATCCACTTTCATTGAAAGCGTAGTTAGGGTTTTAAGTATTTTTTCTAGAGTATCTTCCTCTACTATTTCAGTCTATGTAGCTTTGTCTTGATATGTAATCTGCAATAACATTTTTGTTAGTACTGATCACTTCAATTGTAAATGTGAAATTTAATATATTTAAAACTAATCTCCGAATCTCTTTTGTTGTAACTAAATTTTGTATTTTCTTTGTTAACCACCAGCGTACCTGTGTATTATCTGTTCGTACAATAAATTTGTTATATACAATATATGGCTCAAATGCTAATAAACATTTATATAATGAACATAATTCTTTCCTATTTATTTTCCATTTTATTTCTGTCTCGTTGAACGTACCTGAGTAGTATCTACAATGGTGTTCTATTTTTTCTGCTTCATACCGATATTTAAGTACTCCTCCGTAACTATATTCACTAGCATCTGCTTCTACTATATATATGAATTTTTTATTTTCATCTGGAAATTGTAATTTTGGTAATTCTCTACAAAGTAATTTTATTTTTTGAACTTGTTTTTTTATCTTTTTCATCATAGTTATATTCTATATCCTTTTTTAATTTTTTTTGTAGTGGTTTTAAACTTTCTGCTAATTTTGGAATATATTCTCTTACTTGGTTTACTAGTCCTAAAAATGATTGTAATTTCTTTTTTGTATCTAATTCTTCTTTCGAATTTATTATTTTTTGTACTATATGTTGTTGCATTTTTACTCCACTTTTATCTATTTGTATTCCTAAGAATTCTATCTGGTTTTTCATAATTTCAGCTTTCTTTTTGCTTAGACTTATTCCAGATTTTTCTATTATATCTGTAAACTGTTCTAATAATTTTAAATGTTCTTCTTTGGTTTTTGTGTATAATAATATATCATCTATGTATACTATACAATTAGATAATTGTTTAAAATAATTATCCATAAAATGTTGGTATCTACCTGGTGCATTTTTATATCCAAATGGTAACACGTTCCATTCATAAAATCCTTGTGGTACCGTAAATGCGGTTAATTCTTTAGATTCTTCTTCTAGCTTTAGGTGGTAAAATCCTGATTTGCAATTAAATTTGCTAAAATAATTATATCCTTGGATTTGTCTTATTTTTAATATCTTATTTGGTATCGGATAATTATATGTTATAGTTTTTGCATTTAAATTTCTATAGTCAATAACCATCCTACTTTTTCCTCTTTTTTGTTCACTATGTTTATTTACTATAAATGCTGGACTATTATGTTTACTATTACTTTTTTGTATGTATTGTTTTTCTAATAATTCATCTATGTGCATTTTAAATTCTTTTAAATCATCAAAATTATATGTTAATGGTTTTTGGGTTATTATGCTATTTTTATCTATTAATTCAATTTTTATAGTAGTTTTATGTTTTTCCCATCCTTTTAATGGATCTTCACTATATAATTGTTCTAATTTTTTTTGAATTATTTCTATTTTATTTATTGAAAATATAGTTATTTCTGTTTTATTTATTGAAAATACTACTAGTTCTACTGTATCTTCAGTATTTTTTATATTTTTTAACTTTTGTGTAATTTTTTCACTTCCTTTTATCCAATCTGTTTTCTTTCTTATTTTATTATTAACTCTTTTTGCTCTTACTTTTTGTTTACATGGTGTTGTAAACCACCAGTCTGTTTTGGTTATTATATGTGGGTCTAATTTATCTAAAAATGGCATTCCTAAAAGTATATCTTTTGATGTTAATTCATAATTATAAATTTCTCCTATTGTTAATATCTTATCCCATACTTGTATTTTTACATTCCTAGCTTTATAAGTAATTAGGCTTCCTTCATTATTAAATCCTTTGACTATTATTGGTGTTTTTAATTTATCCCATTTGCTTTCTGGTAAGCAATTATATTTACATAAATTAGCTTCTGCTCCTGTATCTATCATAGGCGTATAATATCTACTGTAATAACCTTCTACTACTATCTTCATTAATACATATATCTTCATTTCATGTTAAGGCTCTTTTTAAGAATAACTTTTCTTTGTTATATGTTAAGGTTAATTGTGTATGTTCTATATTATATGGTTTTACTTGTTCTAACCATTTTATTCCTAATATTATATCTGCTTTTTGCATTTCTTCCTTTACTTCGAAATCTATTTTTATTTTTCTCACTCCTAATATTATTTCTTTTTCTGCTATATTTTTATTATTTATTAAACTTCTTGGTAGATCTGGGCATATATCATTGTCAGTTTTTATTTCTTCATTTTTTACTAGATATTTTGCTATATGATTTTCTTCTTGTCCTGTATTCAAAAGTATTAAATATTCTTTTTCATTTATTTTTCCCGTTATGTAATATTGGTTTAAATTACTTATTGAATTTGTTTCATAACTTGTTCTTTTTGATGAGCTTGATGACTCTGGTTTTTCATTAGCTATTCTTTTTGTTGTACTTATTCTATCATTTACTATTTCTAAATTTTCTTCTGTATCTATGTCTCTATAGGTATAGTCATTATAATCTATTGTTTTTACTATTTGTTCGAATGGGCTTTCTATTTGTATTTTGTTAATCTTATTTTTTCCTGTTATTTTATGTTTTGTTGTTAATACATATAGATTTTTACATCTTGCTGTATATATTTTACTTCCTGGGGTTAATTCTATTCCTGATATTTTCCAATATAATACTAATGATTTATCTATATTTCTATCTGTTACTGCTACTGAATAATTTGCACTTATTATAAATTTAAATTTTTG
>NC_061111.1:249211054-249212733 GCF_002878395.1 Capsicum annuum | reverse complement strand
TCGGTGAGGATTTTCTAACCGGAAAACTCAACGCAACCCTGCTCTCTCGATCTTTCACTCCATCCTCAACATTGTTGAATTTCTCTCCTTTCCGATCTAAATCTCTTCAATCTCTCATCGGCTTTCCCTGTTTCTACCCACTATGTCTCTCAATGGTGCTCTCGTTTATCCTTTTCCCTATAGGCGTGAAGTGTGTAGAAGAGTGATGGTGTAACTAGTGTGCGCGTGAATTTGTGAGGGTGAGCTGTGCGTGTGAATGGAGTCACAAAAATGGCCTCTCTGTATGTTGTGTTTTTTTTAGAAGAAGAAAGAAAAGAAGCCTCCTGTAAATGTCACTGTGAATATGGATTTGTATACGAATCACCTAGGACCCCCTTGAATATTCTTCCTTTTGTTTGTTTTATCCCATCCAGAAAAGAAAAAAGGTGAAGAGGAGGGGTACGTAGGTATAGGGGTGTGGGGTGGTGAGGTAGGGGTATGGGTAGGGGTAAGTGTTCTAATTTGATTGGGTAGGTTGTTAGGATAAGATAAATTTTGTTAGGGTAAGGGTTGTTATTTTTGTCATTTTGCGGGGTATAATTACATGGGTGAGGGTACATGGTAGGATAAAGTAAAAATGGGTAAAAATGATATCGAGGAGGGACGAAATTAGGTGTCTACATCATGCCCCCTTTGAATGTAAACACGAAGTGTTTTCAGACAAAGAAGTAGACAACAAGACAGAGTTTTGTCCCGACCTTTATTCAAAGGAAGAAACAGAAAGAAGAAGAAGAACAACCGAGTTCTGACTTAAGCCATCCTACCCACCCAAGTTATGGAGGAATCAAGTGACAGTGTCTCAAAGGATTGGAAGGAAATGGACTATACCAAGTTGGAGAATCGAGTAAGGTTCCATCGAGGTTCCGGTCCGTGGTTCTGTCATTACATCAAAATAAAAATTACAAGTTAAAGCATAAATGAAATTACAAAAATCTTATCTATACAGCTTCCTTGACTCTTGACTTGAGTTTTATCACCCTATTCTTCAGGCGGGCTTCTAGCTTGCAATTTCTTTCAACTTGTTGCTTGATTTTTCATTGCTTCACTTCGTTGCTTGACTTTTATTTATTTATCCTACTTTTCAAGCGGGCTTCTGATTTGCCTTTTAATCACTTGTTCTTCAGGCGGGCTCCTGAAATCAAAATAAAAACTAAAAACAAAATTACCAAAACAAAGATTATAGTAAAACAGTATTTCATTTTGAAAGTATGGTCCCATTTTCCAGAAGGGTCCTGAATTGAAAATAAAGTCCCATTTTTCAGGAGGGTCCTGAAAAGAAAGTAAAATCCCATTTTCAGGAGGGTCCTGAACAGAAAGTAAAATCCCATTTTTAAGGAGGGTGCTGAACTGGACGTAAAATCCCATTTTTTAGGAGGGTCCTGAACTGGAAGTAAAATCCCATTTTACAGGAGGGTCCTGAACAGAAAGTAAAATCCCATTTTTCAGGAGGGTCCTGAACAGAAAGTAAAGTCCCATTTTTCAGAAGGGTCCTGAACAGAAAGTAAAATCCCATTTTTCAGGAGGGTCTGAACATAAAGTAAAATCTCATTTTTCAGGAGGTTCCTGAACAGAAAGTAAAATTCCATTTTTCAGGAGGGTCCTGAACATAAAGTAAAATCCCATTTTTCAGGAGGGTCCTG
>NC_061111.1:249200915-249210954 GCF_002878395.1 Capsicum annuum | reverse complement strand
TTCAGGAGGGTCCTGAACAGAAAGTAAAATCTTATTTTTCAGGAGGGTCCTGAACATAAAGTAAAATCCCATTTTTCAGGAGGGTCCTGAACATAAAGTAAAATCTCATTTTTTAGGTGGGTCCTGAACATAAAGTAAAATCCCATTTTTCAGGAGGGTCCTGAACAAAAAGTAAAATACCATTTTTCAGGAGGGTCCTGAATATAAAGTAAAATCCCATTTTTCAGGAGGGTCCTGAATATAAAGTAAAAATCCCACGGATGTGCATTTCCAATGGTAGCTGAATTAAGTGAAGCAAATTTGCTCTTGTTTTAACAAAGAAAATTTGTCAGTTAAAAACTTAGTGGTGGCTTGTGGCACTTGGCTGTCCCGACACCTGCTCCAACTGTTGTTTCTTTCACCTTTGTTTCAGATCGTTGGCTTTTTCCCCTGTCTTGTCAGTCATTGAACCGTGTCCAGATTGAGGGGAATGATTTCTGACTCAAACAATGAATTTCCATTTTATCATGCCTCTGAGATGCACCCTTTAAAAAATCTAAATACTCCTACGAATCCAGTAGTCTGTCGGTTGATAGACTTCCTTTGCTTTGTGTTGAATTACAATCATATTTCTTTCATGTGCTAGTCCTTGGCTTTTCTTATACAATTGAAAGACTGGTAGCAAGTTTTGAAAACCTTTCTCACTTGTTTTGACAAAGACTCGACTCAAAATGTAAAGAAATGATGGTGACTTTATTTTGATAAATGACATAAAAAGACAAAAATATGAATATGTAAATGAAAGAAATGGGCAATGTCCCTTATTCAAAAATAAAACTTATCTGAATACGACAACCAAATCTAACGAGTATGACATGCATTTTGGATTGAGCTGCCTGATCTTCCTATCCAAACTTCCCTTTTGTTTTTTAGTTCATGCCTTTGCCGTTGAACAGCTTGTTCAAACCCATTGGACTCATATATCTCATTCAGTTGACGCCATCCTAAAAGACTTTCGCCAACCAATCTCTTTCCTTTTCATTTTTCTCTTGAACTCGCCACCACCTTACGGTGCACGTAAGGGTTTTCACCAGTAAGACTCTCTCATTTTTATTTCTCTCAACTCACCATCGCCTTATGGTGCCCGCAAGGGTTTTCACCAATAAGACTCTCTTATTTTTATTTCTTTCCTGATTTCTTAGGTTGAGGAAGACAAGTAGTACCCCACAATGTATCATCATATCCATCGCATGCTTAGCCTTAACATTATCAAAAATTGATCTGAAGGACTTTCTTTGGTTGCAACTTGGCTTTTCGATAAGGTTAGAAAAGGATGGTAAGAGGCTCAAATGACACTTGAAGTCGGGGTGGGACTTACAACTTTTGGAATCGACTCAAATAACACATTAACTCATGCCCCAGTTTTTGTTGACTGGGTGGCTCTAAGATATTTATTTGGTTGGACCGAGCCCTGAATAGGGCAGTCTACGCATCTCACTCCCAAGAGAGGAGAATCATGTCGCACGTAGTTCCATCAGCTTGTTTTTGTTTTGATTTGAATTTTTTTTTTGAACTCTTTCTTTTATTCTTATTTTTCTGACATTTATCTTTGACTCTATTTTGATTCCAAAAGAGGGATATGAAAGAAAAAATAAAACTTAGATCAAACGGGTCAACAAAGGATGACACAATGTTTGGATAGAAGAATAAAATGTCTTCATCATATCAATCTTAAAAAATGCAAGTACGAATCATGCAATAAAATCAACAAAGGATAAAATATCATACATAATATCTTTTGACTGCATCAGTATTGATAGTCATTTATGCCATTTTGCCTTCAATATCTGTCAAATATAAGGCTCCATTGGGCAACACTTTCTTCACAATGAAGGGACCTTGCCAGTTTGGAGAGAACTTGCCTTTCGCTTCAACCTAGTGAGGAAGGATACGCTTCAATACCAACTGACCAACTTCAAAATGCTTGGGTCGTACCTTCTGTTATACGCTCGAGCCATTCTCTTCTGATACAATTGGCCATGACATACCAACATTAGCCTTTTTTCCTCAATCAAACTCAATTATTTCGGTCAGTTTTTGACCCACTTGTTATCATCAATCTCAGCTTCTACAATGACTCGAAGAGACGGAATTTCAACTTTTGTAGGAATGACTGCTTCCGTCCCATACACCAATAAATATGGAGTTCCCCCTATTGAAGTGCGAACAGTAGTGCAATAACCTAACAGAGCAAACGACAACTTCTTATGCCATTGTCTAGACCCTTGTACCATTTTCCACAATATCTTCTTGATATTCTTATTCGCAGCTTCCACAGCACCATTGGCCTTTGGACGATATGGAGTGGAATTTTGATGTGCGATCTTAAATTGTTGACACACTTCTTTCATCAAATGACTATTGAGATTGGTAGCGTTGTCTTTGATGATCATCTTTGGAAATCCAAACCTACAAATGATGTTGGCAAGAAAAAAATCCACCACCTCTTTCTTCATTACTGACTTGAAATTTACTGCTTCTACCCACTTTGTAAAGTAATCAATGGCCATCAAAATGAATCTATGCCCATTTAACGCTTTCGGCTTAATCGGCCCAATCACATCCATTCCCCAAGCTACAAACGGCCATGGAGCAGACATTGCATGCAATTCAATAGGAGAAGAATGTATCAGATCACCGTGTACCTTACATTGATGACATTTTCGCACAAAACGAATAGAATCCCGCTCTATAGTAAGCCAATAATATCCTACTCGAAGTATCTTCTTTGACAAGAGATAACCGTTCATATGAGGCCCGCATACTTCGAAATGAACTTCAACCATGATTGCCAAAGATTCTCTAGCGTCAACACACCTCAAAAGTTCCAGATCTGGGATTCTCTTGTACAAGATTCCGCCACTTAAGAAAAATTCACTAGCTAAACGTCTAATAGTCCTCTTTTGATCACTGATGGCATGTGTTGGATATTCTCCTGACTGAATGTATCGCTTGATATAAAAAAACCAAGGTTCTCCATCGAGCTCTTCTTCAATCACATTACAGTAAGCATGCTCATTACGACTCTGTATATGCACTAGATCGATGTAGGCTTTATCAGGATGTTGGAGCATTGAAGACAAAGTGGCTAAAGCATCAGCAATCTCATTATGAATCCTTGGAATATGCCTAAATTTTACTGACACAAACCGTTGACATAGCTTTTGCAAGCATTGTCGATACGGTATGAGCTTCAAATTTCGCATCTCCCAATCGCCTTGGATCTGATAGATGAGTAAATCCGAGTCCCCAACACAAATAACTCCTGCACTCCCATATCGTCAGCTAGCCTTAAACTAAGAATGCACGCTTCGTATTCTGCCATGTTATTGGTACAATAAAATTGAAGTTGCGCTGTTACCGGGAAATGTTGCCCCACTTTAGAGATAAGAACTGTGCCTATTCCGACTCCTTTCATGTTGACAGCTCCATCAAAGAACAGCTTCCAACTTGGATCAACATCTATAATGGGTTCATCAACACATAACACCTCTTCATCAGGAAAATACGTCTTCAATGGCTCATACTCTTCATCAATGGGATTCTCAGCAAGATGATCTGCCAAGGCTTGGGCTTTCATGGTTGTTCGAGTCACATATACAATGTCAAACTCGGTAAGCAATATTTTCCATTTTATCAATCGACTGGTCGGCATAGGCTTCTGAAAGATATACTTTAAAGGATCCATCCGAGAGATGAGATAAGTAGTGTAGGACGAAAGATAATGCTTCAACTTCTATGCTACCCAAGTTAAGGCGTAACACATCCTTTCAAGAAGAGTATACCTGGCCTCATATGCGGTGAACTTCTTGCTAAGATAATAAATAGCCTGCTCCTTTTTGCCTGTGACACATCATGTTGACCTAAGACACAACCGAAAGAATTGTCCATGACTAATAAATATAAGATCAAAGGCCTACCAGGCTCCGGTGGTACCAGCACAGGCGGATTTGACAGGTATCTTTTGATTCTGTCGAACGCTTCCTGACATTCTTCAGTTCATTCTCCTGAAGCACTCCTTTTCAGCAACTTGAATATAGGCTCACAAGTGGTTGTGAGTTGAGCAATAAACCTACTGATGTAGTTCAGTCTACCAAGAAAACTCATTACCTCTGTATTATTCTTGGACGGGGGCAAATCCTAAATGGCTTTGATTTTTGAAGGATCCAATTCAATTCCCCGAAGGCTGACTACAAACCCCAACAGCTTTCCAGACAAAACTCCAAATACACATTTTGCCGGGTTGAGCTTGAGATTATACTTGCGAAGCCTATCAAAGAACTTTCTTAAATCTTTAACATGGTCAGCCTGACTTTTTGACTTAATAATCACATCATCTACGTAGACCTCGATCTCCTTGTGCATCATATCTTGAAACATAGTGGTCATGGCTCTCATGTATGTTGCTCCAGCATTCTTTAAGACGAATGGCATCACTCGATAACAATAGGTCCCCCATGGTGTGATAAAAGACGTCTTCTCCACATCTTCATCATCCATGATGATCTGGTGGTATCCGGCATAGCAATCCACAAAAGAGACAACCTCATGTTTAGCACAATTGTCCTGCAAAATATGGATGTTGGGCACAAGAAAATCATATTTTGGACTTACTCTGTTCAAATCACGGTAATCAAAACATACTCAAATTTTGCCATCTTTCTTTGGGACAGGAATAATATTGGATAACCATGTGGGATAACGAGCCACTAGACTTACTTTGGCTTCAAGTTGTTTCATGATTTCCTCTTTGATTTTAATTCTTACATCAGTTTTAAACTTCCTCAACTTCTATTTGACAGGAGGGAGTGCGGGATCAGTTAGCAGTTTATAGGCCACTAATTCAATGCTTGAACCAGGCATATCATCATAAGACCATGCAAAAACATCCTTATAATCAATTAATGCTTGAATTATTTCATCTTTTAACCGTGGCAAAGCATGTACACTGATTTTAGTTTCCCTAATATCTTCCTGATTCCCTAGATTGATTGGCTCAGTTTTATTCAAATTAGGATTCGGTTTTTTTCAAACTGTTCAAACTCTTTGCTTATTTCTTCTATTGCCTCTTCTTCATCATATTTCCTCTCTTGCTTTATTACATCTTGATTAGTTTGGATTCTAAGATTAGGCTAAAAATTTTGCATGCATGTCATGTCATTAGAATCAGCATAAAGAGAATTGTATAAAGAAAAAGACAAAAACAAAATATATTAGACACGAAACAAAAGGGACATTGCATTTCATTAAAAGAAAAGATAGGAGGGTTTAAACATAGATGCCAATATAACATAAACAAACTTAAATCCGAATTACAACCCAGAAATAACTCGGATAAGCTAAAATAAAAACAAAACAAATTACCAAAACTCCCTCCTGATGGGGAGAGGAGTGGCTTCCTAATTGTTGAGCCGAATAGCTAGACCTATGAATTGAACGTCTGCCTTACTGGTACCCTCTCCTGCTTCCACCATATCAACCTTAATAAGAAGATTCTGGAAGTCATCAACCAATTCAGCTTCAAATTTCACATGCTTCATGGTACCACTCTTATCAAATAATTCACTGAGTAGTGGCATTAGGCGAGGGAGTGACCATGTTTTCTTTCTCCTTTCCCTAGTTTTCTTCAGATCTTCAATAGTGGGCTCAAATCCCAGACCAAAAGTGCCCATATTGTCAATTGTACATATGGGACGAACTATATCGTGCAGAGATGCTCCCAAACCCCTTTCTGGCTCAAATTCATATTTCAAAAGTTCACTCACCATCATGATAGAAGCGGAAGACAATTGTGGTCCCGGTATAACCTGCCCTTCAAGGATACGATTTACCGGCAATGTATCAAAAATTTGATAGAAAAATGTCTCCTCTATGTTCTTTGCTTCAATAAGAGACAAGGGAGAATCTTCGCAGGACGACAAATCTCATTCACCGTGAATAACCACTTCTTGCCTGTCATGCTCAAACCTAATCATCTGGTGCAGTGTAGATGCAATCGCCCTGGCCTTGTGGATCTACGTCCTTCCCAACAATAGGTTGAAAGAGGAGTCTACATTCAATACTTGAAATTCTATGGCGAACTCAACAGGCCCTATGATCAACATTAGTTCTATTTCGCCAATAGAGTTTGATTTTGCACCATCGAAAGCCCTGACAAATACATTGTTGGGCCTGATTCTCTCAGCACCAATATTCAACTTTTGCAAAGTAAAAATAGGGCAGATATTGGAACCTGAACCTCCGTCAATCACAACATGAGTGACGTAGAAATCTTCGCAATTCACTGTAATGTAAAGGCCCCGGTTATGCCATGTACCTTCAACAGGCAATTCATCGTCAGAGAAGCTAATTTGATTGACCTTAAAGATTTTTCCAATCATTTTCTCGAGCTGATTTACTGTAATTTCCCTAGGAACATATGCTTCATTTAATACGTTCAGTATAATATCACGATGTTCCTTGGAGAGAAACAACAAAGATAAGAGGGAAATTTGAGCAGGGGTTTTCTTCAACTGATCTATTATTGAATACTCTGACAACTTCATCTTTTTCAAAAATTATTTGGCTTCTTCTTCAGTGACGGGCTTTTTGATAGATGAAGGTCCACTCACCACTGGCTTGGACTTCCTTAAGCTTTCAGGCACGTAGCATCTTCCTGACCGAGTCAAACCCCTTACCTCATCTATATCTTCCACTACTTCCTTTCGTTGATAGGTCATCAGAGTCCACTTATAGTTCCAAGGAACCCTTTTTGTGTCAACTATCGAAGGCTGGGTCACTGGTTGGAGGACAATAGGCGCTGCTAGTGCTCCTTTCACCGTCAGGATGGCTTACCCGGAGCTCCTACCACCGTCAACTTTGGCCTATCCTGACTTGAATCAACATCTCTTCTGGCACCTTGCACTATGATCAGCAGTTTCTTTGCGCTTTATAGGGCTTTATCTTCTCTCATTCGTTCCTGATTCAATGACATTCCTTTTAAAGACTCTACTACATTCACCGATTTCTCCTCATTGGACTGTATCTTGACAATAGGCTTATAACACCTTGACAATTCTTTCCCATCATATAGCAATTCTAACATATTAGTTTCAGCATGGGTTGGCAGCGGATTCTGGTTAATGTTCAGAGCCTCCAGGGCCTGGACCAGTATCTGATTTGTGTCAATTATGTCTTGGAAAGCTCTCTTTAAATGCCAGCATTTCTCGATATCGTGGCCTGGCATGCCAGAATAGTACGCACACCTTAAAGAATAATCGAGATTCCTCGGGGGTGGATTTGTAAGCCTTCCTTGAATTGGGCTACATATCATGTTATACATGAATCAGATCTTGCATAGTTCGAAAAGTTTTGCCAAAATGGCCAATTAAACTCTTTTTTCTTTCTTGAAACAAAGTGTCAAAAGAATTGGCAAAAATATTTTTGCATTTATTTTAGGTTTAAATCTCTATACAAAATGAAATCTGTGATTACCAAAGAAAAATCTTTTTGGGTTTTCGATTTTTGAATTTCATGTGAAAAATGAAACTTGAACCTATTAAAGGAAAATCTTTTTGTAGTTTTCTTTTAAAGACGTATATGAAACGCCTACTCTAAATGGAGAGTGAAGAAATATTTTTGGACTTTTAAAATAAGATCCCCGAACCAACAATAGGTTACCTACGTATCTCACTCCCGAAAGAGGAGAATCAGGGGTGAGTAGTTCGTCCAGATTGGACAATTAATGATTGAATAACAGGCTAGACCCTGACTTAAGAGATACGACCAAAGACAGACGATGAACCATGTTAGTAAAATCTTTTGAGTTTTCATTTTGATACTTCACAGAAAAATGACATCAACAACTATGAAAGAAAAATCTTTTTGGTATTTTCGTTATACGAAATGTAAAAAATTTCTAACATCTTTTTTTTTGCATTTTTATTTTATAAACACATCCTATGAATGAAAAAACTCTTTTTAAAGTTTTCGAATTGTGAATGCATGCTAAACGAGACAATGGAAAATCTTTTTGATATTTTTGATAAAATGAGTGCGAAAGGTAAAAAAAGTCCTTTTGAATTTTGGAATTGTGAAAAATAAAAGCCATAAAAAACTCTAAAAACTACGGAACTCTTTTTTTTTTCTTGTTTTTTTTCATTACCCACACACTTTACTTCTAACACATGTTTTTCCCAAATCAGTTCATCAAATGACCACGTTATACTCAAAGATGCTACATTTAGCACGTAGGGTTGCTTTAGAGGTGAGTCTCCTACAATGGACCAAGTGGGCCCTACTAGGTCTTAATATGATGCACATAAGCATGACCTAAAGGCTGACCTACGTTGGGGTTCACTAACAAGGCTATTCGGAGGAGCGTATGGTCGATAGTGGCTGCGACAGCTTTCCACCTACTCCATAACACCGATCGCTCCCCCCCCCCCCCAAAATAAGAGTGACCCAACTAGAGGTCGTGTACAACACGTATACTACGGACATGTTGCAAAAAGAAAGCCGGGGGTAGACACATGATGTCAGATACAAAAGCGGTAACACATAGGATAAATACTGTACACAAAGAGCACGAAAACATTTCATAACGAAAAAATAATAGCACAAAACAACACAAAAAAATATTTATACACCTATAGTGCCAAACAAAGCCGATACGACTCCAAAATAAGCTCAAATTCTGAACAGTCTTCCCCGGCAGAGTCTCCAGAGCTGTCAGACCCCTTTTTGACCAAAAAAAGATATGTATTTTAAGTTCGAAAGGATTTTAATATTAAGGTGACAAAAATGAAAATTTTGTTTCGAAAAAAACTGGATTATTTACATTTTTTTTCTTATTCAGAGTCGCCACTTGGCATGTTCCGGTGTGCCAAGTCACCTTTGGAAAATCCTTTTCGAAATGGTTTGACTCTAAAATCTAATCCGCGAACAAAGATTTCGGCTAAGGAATTCTGTTGACCGGGGGGAAGGTGTTAGGCACCTCTCAATCCCGTGGTTCGACCACGGTCGCTTGGTGGAGCGTATCGGCTAATTTGACATTACAAATGTACAAACAAAACAAGCAAAAAAACAAATCACACAAAATTCAAAAACAATCCAAAATAATGTTCAGTCCAAAATATACAATCCAAAATAAAAGAGGTGTTGAAATATAAAACCTATTCTATTCTAAACTAATCCTAAACTGAACTCCACCCGACGTCTCGGGTCTTCATCACGAACGTCGTCCGAGTACAAAATACTTTGAGGCATTCCCAGATAAAATAATACAAGTACTTCAAGGCATTCCCCAGCCAAATGATACAAGTGACCGCAATGCGATGAAGCCAAAAAAAGCCATTCAATCACACAATTCAAATATCCCATCAATCCACATCCTTCAATTCACCTACCCGACCTATGTTTGTCTATCCCACTCGAACTACCATCATACTATCAAGTTCGATTAACGTTAATTTTAAGCTAAACAAACAATGAAATCAAACTAAACAAAAATCACCAATTATATCAAGTTTTCAATTCTCTCCCCCCCAAATCCATTTTTAAACCACATGATTAAACCAATTCGACTATCAAATCACTTTTCAAAATCCGAAACCAACATCAAACACATACACAAATGAAGATTCAAACATTTAAGCATACCGATCATTCATATACACAACAACAATCAACATTTGTTCAAAATATTCAAAACCTCACCATAAATCACGATATTAACCAACTTCAATATAAAAAAAAATAAAGTTAAGAAATAGACCTTTGAAGAACCTATTTCGTTGGTATAAGATTTAAGAAGGCCCGGACTTAGAATCCCGAATAGAACACTCCCACGAAGAACAAACTCCAACCTCGGTATTGAAGGAATGAACGCAAAAATTTACCCCGAGTCGAACAGAATAAGAGCAGACCCTCAGAGCGTCGAACGAATTAAAGCAGAGAAACCAAAACAAACCAAAAAAAAAAAATCCGAATAAGCTTTCTTAACCGAACTATTCTGGAGAAC
>NC_061111.1:249176765-249197915 GCF_002878395.1 Capsicum annuum | reverse complement strand
TTTTCTATAGGTTTTATAATTCTATCGTCTGCTAAATATAATTCTATTGGTGTATCTATTCCTTCTCTAAAACATGCTTTTATTAATATCTCTGTACCTCCAAGGTGTACATATTTTATTGGATCTCCTTTACTTTTTATATCATTTATTTCTTTATTAATTATTCTTTTTGTTACTAGTGGTATACTAGCTTTTCCTCTTGCATATCTGCAGTCTATTACATGTTCTTTCTGGCATACTACATAATATTCATCTTTTTTCCTAGTAAAAATATTTTTTATTGTTGGTATTTTAAATATTTTCTCTACACTTAAATCTAATTCTTTTCCTTTTATTTCGTCAAATATGTTACTATCGAATATTATTTTTTGTTCCGTTCCTTCATCATTTAAATATTCTTCCTTTTTTATTATTTTTATATCTTTTTCAGTCATTTGATTCATCTATTTCGCTATCTATTTCATTATCTGTTTCGTTTTCTGAAATTTCATATATACTATCTTCACTTTCTAATTCATAATCTATATAATCTATTTGCATATATTCGGTATTATCTATTTTTATTTCTGATATTTATTTATTTTTTGGATTTTTAGGTAATTTACAATCTCTAGCTAAATGTCCTATCTTTCCACAATTATAACAAGTACATTCTTTTTATAGATTTCTTTTTTCTGTATGGTCTTTTATGTTTATAATTTTTTACATAATATCTTTTTCTTGGTTTCTTATATTTATATTTTGATTTTTTATATTTCTTATATTTCTTATGCCTTTTTCTTTTCTTATAATATCTTTCTTCGCATCCAAATTGGGGTGCTATTTTATTTTTGCAACAAGCTAAATTTCTTATTAATGTTTTTTCCATTTTTAATTCTTCTCTATATTTTTCACATAAGTTTCTATATCATTGTTGTAAATATTTTATTCTTGCTCCTAACGTATCTACTATTTTTGCTTCTTCCCAACTTTTTATTATTTTCAAACTAAATGGCTTGGGTAATTTATTAAAATATAATTTTCTTATTTCTTTACTTTCTTCTATACTATATGCTCCTTTGTAATAATATTCTTTAAATGCGCAAGTATATTCATCTATATAACACATATTACATATTGCTAATTTTAACATTAAATTTCTATTCATATCTCTTTCTTCATTTTGTTCTTCTTCGATTGTTGTCGTACTACCAAATTCATCTTTTATAGTTGTTTCATATTTTTTTAATAATTCTATAGGGGTTAGTTTAGTTGTTGTCGATGATGTTCCTTCTATAGGTTTATTAGTTCTTAATACTTTTTTGCTATTTTCGGTTAAATTTGCAAATCATAGTTTTACTGATCCTATTAGTGTTTTTTCTATATATTCAGGTGCATCTGTGATATTTATATTATTATCTAATAATTGTTTTGTCATATATCCTATCTATAATTGTATTGTTTTTTCTGTATCTATTACACTGTCTAGATCTAAAAAGTTATAATTTTTATTAATTATTTGTTTTGGTATCCATTTGTCATATTCATTATATTTTTTAAACTTATTCTTATAATATATAGGTTTTCTTATTTCTGTTGTTTTAGGTATAATATTTTCATTTTCTTTTTTATCAAGAGTATTTATTTCTGTATGGGTATTTTCTAAGTTTTCCTCATTAATTTCTTTTTGTTCTTCATTGATTTCTAAATTTTTTGTATTTGTTAATATTTCTGTATATGTTTCACTATCTTCGGACTCATAATTAGCTGTTTCTGTCTCTTCAACATCTATATTATTTATTTCTAATTCTTCGTTTTTTATTTCTAATTTTTCCTTAAATTGATTTATCTCGTTTAGTAATTTCTGTTCTCTATCTTTTTCTTCTTTTTCTTTTTGTCTTTGTTCATACAACTCTTTTAATATTTGTAGTTCTTTTTCTAATTCAGCAATCCTGCTATTTTTGGTTTCTTCTATTTTTCGTATTTCTTCCGTAGTTTGTTGTTTTATTTTTTCTATTTCCTTTTTCCTATCTATCTCTTCATTTTCTTTTTCTATTCTTACCATTGCTGTTAATTTATCTTCTAATTTTAATTCTTCTTTTTCTAACATTAGATATAAATGTTCGCCTATTTTCTTATATCTTCGTCCTAGATTAGAAAATACTATTTTTATTTTTGATCCTTCGTAGTTTTCATATATTTTTTCATCTATTATAAATTCTTCTTTATTCATTTTATTGTGAATAGGTCATGTTGATATACATATTCTAAACTATCTATCTGTGATTCTAATTTTGATATTTCATCTTTTTGTGTATCTATTGAATTTTTACTAACTCCGGCAAATATATTATAATGTAGTCTTTTTATTCTTATTTTTAATTCTTTACATTTTTCAGAGATAATTTGTTTTAATTCTTTATATTGTTGTACTTTATTCATTTTAAATTATATTTATAATATCTTGGTGGATATCTAAATCTAATTTTATCATAATTAGGTGCTATATGTTTCATTCTTCTGGATTTTAAATGTGTTATTAATTTTGATTCAATACTAGATATTAATGTAATTAAGTAGGCTAATTTTTGTGGATTTTCTTTTGTTTTATTTAGACTTATATATTCTGAATAATTACTAATTAAAGATTCTTTAATTTTTCTAAAAGCTTCTCTATTTTTAAATGGTCTTCGCATAATTAATTAATTATAAGTAAAAATTTTTAACTCTAAATCTAATTTTAACTCTAACATGTATATTCTAACTCTAATATATATCTCTTCCGTACTTTTTAAATTGCTGAGCTCTGATACCATTTATGGGGGGTGCGCTGATTTAATAGGTCTAATAGATTGACGGCCTAGAACTTGAGCATTATGGTTTCAAAATCAAGATTTTATCCAATTTCATTTCATTTACTGAGTTTGAATTTTATTACTTATATTTATTAAGTCAGTGAATTTTTAATGCATATACAGAATTTTTAATGCATTATGGTTTCAAAATCAAGATTTTATCCAATTTCATTTGATTTGCTAAGTTTGAATTAATTACGTATATTTATTAAGTCAGTGAATTTTTAATGCATATACAGAATTCAAACTAAAGTACAGAGTTTTGATAAACACAAAATTGGGGATAGAATAGCAATGAGACTAAATAAGTCAGTTGCCTTTTTTAACCAAAAGAAAAAAAGTTAGTTGCCTTTTATTAGGGTAATTATTTCATAGAGAGGAAAATGTATATGATGTACTCTTCTGATGCTCCATATTTCTGCACACTTTTGCATAGGAAGATTAAATCTTCTCTATAACAAATTCTGAAGATTAACAGAAATCCTATCAATCTTGTGAATGGAGTATGTTACATTTGGATAGGTCCAGGGAACTATATCTCCTATGGGATGCATTTGCTGGAGATGGATGAATTTGATTTAGAAAACGTAAGAGAATTTGGTTTAGAAAACATAAGTTTTGCACTATGGGTGTGTTCGGTGTGAAGGTAAATATTTTTCATGAAAAATCTTTTCTACAAAACTTTTTTCTTAAACAATAAGTTAGATTTTTTTATCATCTTTTAGTGTTTGGTAAGAAGAAAAAAGTTATTTCAAAAGTATTTATATGTAAGATAACAAAAACTATAGAGAAGGGAGGATGTGTGGTGTGAGGTCTCGGGGGGTGGCAAGGGTGGGATGATCGAAGGTGTAGGGGTGAACTAGATTATTCTGGATATGGTCGATTTTGATATGATTTTCAATATAGATTGACATTCTCCGCATCATATTACCTTGGATTGTCATGCCAAAACAATTACCTTTATTATGTTAGGTATACCGACATTAGAGTAGAAGGGTATCCAGGTTCGTGTCCTAATAGGGTAAGTTCTTTTCTTCAGACTCTGTGGATGCTTGAGAAGAGTTGGCTTTCTTACTTGGCCAATATTCAAGAAACTAGAATTGGCACGCCTCCTTTGAAGTGAGTGAGGGTGGTTAGAGAGTTTCAAGATGTGTTCCGTAGGGATCTTTCAAGTGTTTCATTAGATAGAGATATTGATTTTAGTATTTGTTTGAAGCGAAGCTCCAAGTCCATTTTAATTCCACCTTATAGGATGTCTCTAGCAAAATTGAAAGAGCTGAAGGATCATTTGCAAGATTTATTGAGTAAGGATTCATTAGACCCAATGTTTCACCTTGGAATGTTTCTGTGCTGTTTGTAAAGAACAGGGATAGGTCTATGCGTATATGTATCGATTGTCGATAGTTGAACAAGGTGACCATCTAGAACAAGTATTTTTTTTATTTGCATTCATGATTTATTTAATCATCTTTAGGGTGATTCTATTATTTTGGAGATTAAATTGAGATCGGGGTACCATCAGTTTCATAATGAAATGGACCTTAGGTCTAAGACCCTTCAACCCACCGATGTGGGACTCTCCCCCTCCCCCCCGAATACCTAGGACTGGACATCTGCAGACAATATAAGATGGGGGGGCCATCATTGAAAATAATGAATTGAGTGGGCCTGGCTCTGATAGAATCAAAAAGAAATGGACCTTGGGCCTAAATCAACCTTAAAAGCTAGATCATAAGGGAAGGATTTCCCAAGACCATATAAGGAGATCAAGGACCCTTCAACCCACTGATGTGGGATTCCAACACAGCTAAAAATTAGAGCTTCGAATGTCCCTAAGATGGCTTTCTAATCATTATGAGTTTTTTGTTAAGCCATCTTAGTTGACCAATGTCCCGCAGCATTTATAAAGTTGATGAATGGAGTGTTTTGACCTTATTTTTATTCTTTTGTTATCCTGTTCATTGATGATATCTTTCTATATACCAAGAGTGAGAAAGATCATGTGCAATATTTGAGGATTGTGCTTCAATAATGAAGGATGGGAAGTTGCATGTCAAGTTCTCAAAGGGTGACTTTTGCTAGCTGCGTGACATTCTTAGGAAATGTAGT
The DNA here is from genome assembly GCF_002878395.1 of Capsicum annuum. NCBI lineage: Eukaryota > Viridiplantae > Streptophyta > Magnoliopsida > Solanales > Solanaceae > Capsicum > Capsicum annuum. The sequence continues at coordinate 249,192,972 of NC_061111.1, read as the reverse complement.
GTCAACTATGGTTGATACGGTCAAGGTTGTGCTGATTTGAGATTGGTCTAGCCCTACTTCATCTACCGAGATTCATAGTTTTACTATTTTGACTGGCTACTACAAACGCTTAATGCAGGACTTCTATAACACTGCAGATCTTTCACCCAGATTGATCCACAAGAATATTGTATTTTAGTGTTCCAATGAATGCAAGGCACGCTTTTGAAAACTCAAGAATCTATTGACTTCAGCACCTATCTTGACCTTACCTGTGGAAGGGAAAGATTTTTCCAAATATTATGATACTTTGAGAGTTAGTCATGGTGGATTTCTGATGCAAAGAAAGAATGTAATAGCGTATACTTTGAGAAAGTTGAAGACTCAGGAGAAGAACTATAATTCATGATTTCAGGTTGGTGGCGATAGTATTTCTTTTGAAGTTGCGAAGACGATACTTATATAGGGTTCATCGTGAGGTATTCATCGATCATCGTAGCCTTCAGTACTTGGTCAATTAGAAGGATTTGAACCTGAGGCAGCGTAGGTGGTTGGAGATGATGAAAGGCAATGATATGACTATCCTTTATCACTTGAGAAAGATCAATATAGTGGTTGATGCTATGAGTAGAAAGGTGGTGAAATAGGTAATAAATTTTGAACTCTAATGTATGGTATATTAGCCATTTTAATAGTAAAAATAAAGTTTATTAGCCAAAATACTGTAAGGAATGTTGCTTATGGGATCATAATAAAGCCTCTTGTTGGAACATTTATCCAGAGATGTATGAGAAGATCCAAGGACAAAGAGAGTTCAAAGAAAAATATAAAGAGAAGAAAAAAGGGACTGAGTAAGGACAGAAAGTTGCAGCAAAGGAGAACAATAAGAATCAATGGCTACAAAGAAGGAACAAATATAGAAGAGACAAATATAGGCACATAGTCGGAGGGGTGGATGACAACGCAGAGAGGAGATTCAGACATTAAATGCTTTAGATGTACTGATTCAAGAGCAATAGGAATATCAATAAGAAGTCAACACCATGCACAACAAGGAAAGTACAAAAGATTGGGTGACTAAGAGCTTTGGCAAAGGAGCAGAAGCAGCATCAGAAGACCAGCCAAGTACAGAGAAAAAACATCAAATTGATGATATCAGCAAAGAAATTAATGTACAGGGATAAGTAGCAGCAATAATACAAAAAAGGGACAATGAAACACAACAGACACAGATTCAACAACAGAAGAAGGAGGGGGTGCAGAATAATGTAGACTTAGCCCTGGTACAGTATGATAAGGCTGACAAATAAGATATGATATTAGAAGAGGTGTTACCAATAGCAATGGAGGTAGACAATTTGATAGAAATGGTGAATAGTAAGAATAAAGATTTAGATGCTGAGGATTTGGTGGATAATATTGATAGGGCAGCAGTTGAAGGAGATTTATCTCTAGATCAGGTCCAGCCGCTGAATACAAATCATGGAAAAAATAGAAGAGAAGAAAAAAGACAAGTGCAAGTACAATGCAGACAAGAAGTCATATGCTTAAATCTTTATCAAAATGAATGCCATAATGTGGAACATCAGGTCTATCAACACACAGAAAGCATTCACAAGGTTGATCATAATGCATTGAAGGTATCATTTTGGTTTCATTGGTCTAATGGAACCATTTCAGAGGAGTCATATTATATAGGAGTATAAAGGTCGATTGAGAATGCAGCATGCAGTGGTGAACTGTTCATGCAAACTATGGGCTTTCATGGATGCTATTATTGAATATAGTATCATTAGGGATGAAGATCAATAAATCACTCTCAAACTGGAAAATTAGTATGTTGGTGCAGAGGTGTATGCAAAATATAATCAGAATAAAAGACTGAGGCTGTGGGAATCACTAGGAGAGCTGACTTTACTATACAACACCCATGGTTAGAGGGTGGTGATTTTAATGTAATTAGAAATGAGAAGGAGAAACTAGGAGCATTACAAGTCACAATTAATGAGACAGATGATTTCAATCATAGTATTAACATATGTAAGTTGGAGGAATGTGCTTGCAAAGAGAGTAAATATACTTGGTGGAATGACAGAATAAATAAAGAATGTATTTTAAGAGGTTGGATAGAGTGTTGATTAATAACATCTGCAGGAGTTGTATCTAATCATGGAATTGGAAAATTTTGTAAGGAGTAGTTCTGACCATGCTCCAATGTTGTTTTAGTTTAGCATGTCAGCTGAGCAGCTGATTAGGCCCTTCAAATTTCTTAACTTTTGGCTGTAGGAAGAATCATGCATAGAGGTTATTAGGGAGAATTGGTCTACTAAAAGTGAAGAAAATCCTTTTATCAAGTTCCAGCAAAAGCTTAAGCAAACAAAAATTGCCTTGACTAAGTGGAGTAAGCAAACATTTGGAAATATTTTTCAAGATATTGTCACACTAGAGGAGGTAATTAAAGTAAGAGAGCATCAGTTTGAAGAAGAGCCATTAGGAAATAAAAAGGCTAAACTATCACAAACACAGGCTAAATTAGCAATCCAATTGATAAGAGAAGAAGATTGTTAGAGGCAGAAAATAGGTTTTTAGTGGTTCAAAGATGGAGAAATAAACATAAAGTTTTTTCATACAGTTGTCAAAGAAAGAAGACTCAGGCTAATAATTCAAAATGCAGAGGGGAGCTAGATGGAAAAGAAGGAGGACATAGCTGAGGCAGCAGAATCATTCTTTCAGAAGACATTTGAGAAACAAAAGGATGCTGAAGATTTTTAAATGCTAGAGGAGTTACCAAAGATGGTAACAGATTCTCAGAATGAGGATTTGAAGAAAATACCAACTTTAGAGAAAGTACATGCGGCAATAATTGGATTAAATAGATATAGTGCAGGGGGTCCATATGGCATGACAGGTGCATTCTATCAGGATTCATGGAGTATTATTTCAAGGGACTTGCATCAGATGATCATAGCCTTTTTCTGTTGATATGACCTTCCAAGGTTTATTACTCATACAAACTTAGTGCTATTACCAAAGAAGTTAGTTGTAAATACCTTCTCAAATCTTAGACCAATATCTCTTAGAACTTTGTGGATAAAATCTTCTCTAGAATTATTCATGAAAGGATTAAGGGTATTCTTCCTTATATTGTGTCTAAAGAATAAATTGGTCTTGTCCATGAAAGAAGTATAGCTGAAAACATAGTGGTGGTCCAAAAAATAGTATCTGAAATTAAAAAAAAAGGGGGGGGGGGGGGAGGAAGCCTCCTAATACGGTAATGAAGCTTAATATGATGAAAACATATGACAGGGTAGAATGGTTGTTCTTGACTAACGTTCAGAAGAGAACAGGATTTTGTGAAGAGCTAATTGATATGGTATTCAGGCTACTGGTAAACAAATGGTACTCAATACTACTAAATGGACAACCAAAAGGTTTCTTTAAATCCACTAGAGGTCTAAAGCAAGGTGATCTACTTTCACCTACATTGTTCATCATTGCAGCAGAGATCTTATCAAGAAGTTTGAAGAAACTCATGGTCAAGAAAGAATCCAAACACTTTGGGATGCCTAGAGGAAATCCAAAAATCAATCACCTTGCCTTTGCAGATAATATGATCATTCTTTGTAAGGCAAACCTGGGTACTTTGCAGTTGGTCACATGAACATTGGAGAAATATGAATGTCTGTCTGGTCAAAAAATTAATAAGAAAAAAGTGTCATTTATTTACATGGAAGTGTGTCTAATAGTGTAGTGGTAATAGCAAAAGTTGCAATAGGGATATTGAGACAAGAGTTCCCCTTCAACTATCTGCGGTGTCCTATTTTCTAAATGAGAAAGAAGAAAGTGTATTACCAGCACATTACGAATAGAATCAGTAGCAAGTTACAAGCCTAAAAAGGAAAGTTGTTGTCCTATGGAGGTAGAGCAGTCCTTATTAAACATGTTTTGTATAGCATACCCATACAGTGTCTCTCTGTGATGAACCCGCCTAAAAATGTCCTAAATACTATTCAGAAGATATTTGCAAAGTTCTTCTGGAATAGTACTATAGGGGGAATGTGAAGACATTGGGTTTCATGGTCAAGTATGTGTTTACCTGAAGAAGAAGGAGAGTTGGAGTTCAGAATGTTGCATGATGTATCAAAAGCTCTCTTCTCTAAACTATGGTGGAATTCTAGAAATAAGAGGTCCATTTGAAGTGATTACATGCTCAATAAGTATTGCAGAAAATACCATCCTAAAGAAGTCATGCAGAAAGTAGGCAGTAACTCTTAAGTTGGGAAAAAGATGTTGCAAGCCAGGAATCTTATTGATCATCTTATTATATAGTAGATTAGGGAAGGAGATACTCATATATGGTATGATAATTGGAGTGGACTGGGAGATTTTTACTCTCTCATATAGGAAAGTAAGGAGTGGGTTACTACTTATCAATGTGTAAGGGACCTAATGACTAATGGGTACATGAATGAGGAGATACTAAAATGGTTGTTTACTGATGATATAGTGGATTATATAATTCTCAAATTAAGACCAGTAGAGAAAACAAATCAAAAATACAAACCAATTTAGAGTCTGGAAGCAAGAGGTAATTTCACAGTAAGGTCAGCATGCCATTATGTAAGGCATAAGGGGACACCTAATAATTTCTACAAGCAATTATGGATTAAGGGGCTGCCATTCAAGATTGTGTTTTTTATGTGGAGAATGTGGAAGGAAAGGATATCAGTAGATGATACTATTAGGATATGGGGAATATATGGTCCTTCCAAGTGCTGGTGTTGTCAGAATCTAACACAAAAGACCATATCTCATGTGCTACTGAGATCTTGTTCAGCTGACAAGACCAGGTCCTACTTTTCTTCTTTTACAGGAATTAGTATACAAGGAATGAGTTAAAGAAAAACAATATATGCTTGGTGGAATGCTCAGGTAAAACAAAGGGAGAAGGTCTATTTCAGAGCACTACCAACAATCATATTGTGAGAATTATGAAAGAGGAAAAATGCTAAGAAACATGAAGGCAAAGATATCAATATGCATAGATTGATATTCAATGTCACAAGACATCTAAGGATGCTGCTGAAGGTGAGAAAACCAGCACTAGATTTTGCAATGTACTAGCCATCAATTCTACAACAACTAAGCCAGTTAAAGCCTAAAGTCAGAACCAAGGTGGTGCTAAGGGAATTTCTGGAGAAAGGTTGGTGTAAATACAATACAGATAGAGCGTCAAAAGGGAATCCAAGTAGCAGTTCATGGGAATTCTGCTTAAGGGATGTACAAGGTGATCTAATACATGCAGAAGGGTTAACAATTGAAGACGGAGATAACATGGTAGCAAAAGCTGAGGCCATATTACATGCAGCCATTCGTTGCAATCACTCAGATCAAGACAAAGTGATTATTCAGACAGATTTCCTAGAAATGCAGAAGTTTCTAATTGATAAATGGGAAACACCATAGAAGATAGCAGACACTAATAAACCAAATAAAGCAATTACTGGCAGATAAGTAAGTACAAATACAACATATATTCAGAGAAGGCAATCAACTTGTTGATTACTTAGCTAATCTAGAATTTGAGCATGAGAAGTTCATATTTACAGCATTTAATCAGCTACCAAGCTCAAGTAGAAAGATACTTAACAGTGACAAGCAACAATGCCCGTATCTAAGGCTAGTTTTAGCAAAAAGGTAAGGGGACTGGAAAGGCTATAGCAAGGTCTTTCATATACATCATATTTACAACCTGGGAGGATAAATGAAAAAGTGAATGTGCTAATTAGCCTATCTACACCAGCCAACAAAAAGGAAATCTCAGTAGATTGGGGGTCAACAAGTCAGATAAGATTCAAGCTACTAAGTTACTTGTTCCTTTTCAACTATCAGTGGGTCCTAGCATCCCAGAATCTCCATCACAGCTATAGCTACACATGAAGAAGAAGAAGCAGATGGTTAAAAGTAGGCAGCAAGTTCAAAGGTGGAAATGACTTACTTAAAGAAGGATGCAAGCCTCAGAAGACGAGACCTATGGTGTTAGTACCAAAAAGAACTGGAAATATACTGAAGATCTCAACTGAGACATTAACAAACGAGGAATCAAAGCAGGTTATCGGTAAAAGCTTAAGCAATAACTAGAGCAAGAATGAACAATACTTACTCATGCAAGCTGGAATAACCCTCATACCAGTACAACCATGGTATACATCCATGCCTAATCAGAGATATATGTGTTTATTGATATTAAGCACCCAAAGCTGAAGAAGAAGAAATTGAAGGTTGATGAAGCTGAACATGATGAAGGAGGCGAAGAAAGGGGGAGCTCAGCTCTAAGCATGGATTTGGCAACCCTACTGATTATATGTGTTTATTTTGGATCGAGTCATTTAATTGGGTCGGTTCAAGTGTTATTTTATTTTTTGTATAGATTTAGGAGTTGGATTTGGAAGATGGATTGATCCATCATGTTTAAGACATTTTAATGATTAATAAAATTCCAAATTAAACCAAAAAAATAAATCTCACTTTATAAAGATGATATTATACATATTTAGCGTGACTATTGACCAAATCTAAATATCGAGATTACATCAATCTGATTTATTATTAAAGTTGACTACTTTTTTAACCTTTTTGGATGGATTTCATATGCACTTAATTTTTTGTTTATAGCATAAGCCATTAATTTATTTGTGTTTCACGTGTATTTTGTGTATTCGTTTAAAAGATAAAATTGATTAATTTATATATATGTGTGTGTGTGGCATTACTAAAATAATGAGAGTCAATAAAATTTCTATATGTCTTTTAAATATTTTAAGTTATTAATTATTGTGATTCGTGGTAACAAATTAGTTTTGAACATGATAGCCAATTGAATAAATAAATAAAATTTACTTTCAATATGTAGTTATAGTTAATTAATATAAATTAATAGAATATATTAAATATTTAAACAATTATGATGAAATAATGAAATTATTATATATTGGGGCATGATATGTAATTAAGTAGAAGTGGAGGGGTTTTTTAGTAATTGTGAGAGGTGGTCGAAACCACCTCTTCTATATTTATTTATTTTAGTAAATTTAAATTTTAAAATTATTATTTTCTTATATAAAAATGCAAATATTTAAACTTAACTTTAAATTTTTAAAGTACAAAATTCTTAAAATATTTAAAAGATATATAAAAATTTTTGTTGATTCTCAGAATCGTATCGAAGCCACATAAATTGGGACACAAGGAGTAAATATATTATTTGATAATTACGTAAAAATTATTATAAATCACAATAATTAACAAGTTAAAATATTCTTTTAAAAATAGATAAAAGTTCTATTCAACTCTCAAAATTTTATCGGTGCACCATAAATCAACAACAACAACAACAAACCCAGTGTATTCCCACCTAGTGGGGTCTGGGGGGGGGGGTAAGATGTACGCAGTCCATACCTCTACCTCTAAAGAAGTAGAAAGGCTGTTTCCGATAGACCCCCGGCTCAAGTCACGAGATACCACACAAACTCATACTAAAGCACAGAACTAGATTACATAACATAAATACGGCACCCATAAGTATTAGAAAACAGAGGAAAGCACACAGATTCGTAATAAAACATGGAACACAGAATCATAACAAGAATAAAACTCCCACCAAGTAATTCCCTACACTAGCAACCCAAACCGGCCCTAGTCTTCTGCCCTAATTCGCGTCCTCCAGACCTTCCTATCTAGGGTCATGTCCTCGGTGAGCTGTCATGACAAAATAAAAAAATATCTTAATTAATTGCAACTAAATATTTAAAGTAAATCAATTTTATTATTTTAATTGACTTTTATATAGAAAATTAATCTTTTTATTTATTTATTTATTTTAGTAAATTTAAATTTTAAATTATTTTTTTCTTATATAGAAACACTAATATTTAAACTTAACTTTAAATTTTTAAAGTACAAAATTAATAAATTTAATTTAATAAAATAAATTTCTAATGAATATTTTCTTAGAATTTGTGTTGGGTCAATATGTATCAAGTTAAAAAGAAATTAAGAAAAATATATAGTAAAATTTTATTATTGTGAAAGATAAATACAATGCACTATCCAATAATATTTAATAATATCATATTTTGCATATGCAAATATAGCATCCCATATTTTATTAATATACTATTTCGGTGAATTATCGATGATTACTATTGGATATGATAAAATTATATTAATTTTTATAGTAATAACATAATCAATCGCTCTTAATTAATTATTATGAGTCATCTAGGCATTATGAAAATAAATAATATTTAATGAAAATAAAATAGACATAAAATGCAAAATTAACTCTTAATGTTTTAAATTAAAATTTCGTCTTTCGAACGATGATTTTACTATATCACTCCTTATTATAAGTCATTTATTTATTAGAAAAATAAGAATAACAAAATGATATGTCAACATAAAATACTTGATTGACTATCAAAATTATATTAGTTCCACATAAATAGAGACGAGACAGAAGAAGATATAAAGCAACATATATTATTTGAAAATGAAATAAAAAGTACTGTAAATAGCAATAATTAACAAAAACAATTTAAAAAACTGACTGATTTCTGCTGCTTCAATCGTGATTTTAATGTATCACCCGCAATTAATTATTATAAGTCACTTATCTATTGAAAAATTAATAATATTGAATCCACGATTATACTATATATTATATATATATATATATACTATGAATAAAAATTTTCATGATATTTTTTTTAAAAAAATAAAAATTACTACATATACTCAAAGGGTAAATGAGTAAAAACACACAGGAGATAAATGTACAGAAATCAAGAAGCACCAAATGAATTATTAACATTTGTAACATTCGACACATTTCTAAATATTTCCAAATTCTTCTTGAATCAACACATACACATTATAAAAATAATAAATAATTACATTTTACTATATCACCCCTAATTAATTATTATGGTAATTTAAGCATTGTGCCACATAAGTTGAAATAGAAAAATATTATAAATCACAATGATCAAAAATTTAAATTATTTAAAAAAATATAATAGGCTATCGTCGACACAAAACTCTGGACAAGGAGAGTAGCATATATTATTCAAAAATTACACAAAAAGTATTATAAATTACAATAGTTAACAACTTAAAATATCTAAAAATAATTTAATATCTTATATATTTCAAAAAAAATTACATGAAAAATACTAGAAATCACAATAATTAACAACTTTAAAAAATTAAAAGATATAAAATATTTGACCGACTCTTAAAATTATATTAGTGTCACTAAAATTGGAATAGAACAAAAGTATTATAAATCACAATAATTAAAAACTTAAATTATTTTTAAAATATAATTGACTATCAATACCACAAAAATTTGGACAAGAAAAGTAACGTATATTAATTTAAAAATTGCATAAAAAATATTATAAATTACAATAGTTTTTTTGTTTGGTTTCCCAAGGTATCCCCACAGCTGGCAGCCGTGAGACTAATCCTCCGTTCCTTCGGTCAGCGCGCTAAGCGGTAGGGAACTGGCCACAGAGTTTGCTCCATTCGCCAGAGGTGGGAATCGAACCCCCAACCTCTTGCTTAAGAGGTGAGGTGCTGAACCACCACACCAACCCTTGTGATTATAAATTACAATAGTTAATAACTTAAATTATCTAAATACATATTAAAATAACATATGTTGAACTCATGCTAGATTCCGGATAAATCTTAGAAAACATATGCAATCCTTTTATTAATTTTTTTTTAAAAATATATCAAGATTGAAAAGATAAATAAATATCTTAATGTTGGGCCCGTGCTGACACGAGTCATGCTCCTCTAGTAAGTACACACACATATATATATATATACATATATATATATATACATATATATATATATATATATATATATACTTATATATATATATACATACATACATAGATATATATATGTATTTTTCGAGAATCAAATAGTTTACGTTTGACCATAAACTTGGACACAAAATTTTCAAATTTTTTAAAATAAAATTTATATATTTAGAAACCACGTAAAAGTACTACAAGACATAATTATTGTCAATTCAAAATATTTAAAAGATACATGAAAAAATTATAATTAAAAATAATTTTATTGAAATTTTGAATCCAAAATATGACACATAAAAATAAAATAAAACTAACTGAGTATCTTTGATAGGTGTGAGGTAGATGAAAGGTAAAAGTATAACTTAAACGGAACTCACAAAATAATACTCCTACTTAACAAAAGCTTCCCTATTCCCTCTATATATTAACCATATCATACAAGTTTAAATCACAAATAAGCAATTTGAAAATTTATGCAATGAATTATATTCAATTAATATCAGAAGCACTTTTAACAATTTGGCATTATAATCCCCGAGCAAAATAAGTATTTAAGCAATTTGTTTATCGTATTATTATTTCTTTTTTACAAATCTATTATTACATGGTTCAAATAATTTTATTATAAATTCTTACATAGAACTTAAAATCTTGAAAAAGTAATCGAAGATTACCTTTGAAAATTATATAATTAAAAAAAAATACAACGAAAGAAAGTCTCGACCAATTTTGTTCTGGCTCTAACTTACCAATTATGTCCACTTTGATATTTACATTGATCTCTCCAACCCATAGTCTATGCATAATCTGCTTGATCATCGAGAAAAAAATTACTGTATAATAATTCAGTAAAAAGCAAAATCAAGATCGGTAATATTTCTTGTGGTGATTTTTAGAATTTTCAGTGTTTTGGCCATTTTTCTCTTTCCTGTAGTTATTTTATGTCATTCATGAGTTGTAGAGATGGTTGACACAGTTTTCGATGCGTTCGAAAGTGTTTTATATGAGTTTGATGTTTTGATCATCCATTGAAGGGATTAGTATGACTTTGATCAAGATTTTGTGATCCGAGTTTCGGATGGTGAATTGGACAGTATCATTAAATCCGAAATATCGATTTTGGATTGGTAGCATAGTTAATTCGGGTCCCAAACCTTTATGTTGCATTTTTACCTATTAAACGAAAAATAGTTAAAATAGCCTAAAAGAATTTTTGGGGGTTAATTTGTTGTAAACGAACTCTTTTCGTAAATTCGATGATTTTATAGGATTCGAAATGTGCTTTATGATAAACTTGTACTATGGGTTCATGTTTATAGATTTTTGAATGAGGTTCGGGGATTGTCACACCCCTTTTTGACCAAAAAAAGATATGTATTTTAAGTTCGAAAGGGTTTTATTATTAAGGTGACAAAAATGAAATTTTTGTTTTGAAAAAAAAAAGATTATTTACATTTTTTTTCTTATTCAGAGTGGCCACTTGGCATAATCTGGCATGCCAAGTCACCTTTGGAAAATCCTTTTCGAACGATTTGACTCTAAAAACTGATCCGCGAACAGAGATTCCAGCTAAAGAATTCTATTGACCGAGGGGAAGGTGTTAGGCACCCCTCGATCCCGTGGTTCGACCACGGTCACTTGGTGGAGCGTATTGGCTAATTTGACATTGCAAATGTACAAACCACATAAACACACAAAACAAGCAAACAAACAAATCACACAAAATTCAAAAACAAACCAAATCAATGTTCTGTCCAAAATATACAATCCAAAATAAAAGAGGTGCTGAAATATAAAACCTATTCTATTCTAAACTAATCCTAAACTAAACTCCACCTGACGTCTCGGGTCTTCATCACGAACGTCCTCCGAGTACAAAATACTTCAGGGCATTCCCCGGATAAAATAATACAAGTACTTCGGGGCATTCCCCGGCCAAATGATACAAGTGACCCCAATGCGATGAAGCCAAAATAAGCCATTCAATCACACAGTTCAAATATCCTATCATCCACATCCCTAAATTCGCCTACCCGACCTATGTTTGCCTATCCCACTCGAACTACCATGATACTATCAAGTTCGATTAACATTCATTTCAAGTTAAACAAACAATGAAATCAAACTAACCAAAAATCACCAATTATATCAAATTTTCGATTCTCTCCCCCCCAAATCCATTTTTAAACCACATGATTAAACCAATTCGACTATCAAATCACTTTTCAAAATCCAAAACCAACATCAAACACATACACAAATGAAGATTCAAACATTTAAGCATACCGATCATTCATATACACAACAACAATCAACATTTGTTCAAAATATTCAAAACCTCACCATAAATCACGATATTAACCAACTTCAATATAAAAAAAAATAAAGTTAAGAAATAGACCTTTGAAGAACCTATTTCGTTGGTATAAGATTTAAGAAGGCCCGGACTTAGAATCCCGAATAGAACACTCCCACGAAGAACAAACTCCAACCTCGGTATTGAAGGAATGAACGCAAAAATTTACCCCGAGTCGAACAGAATAAGAGCAGACCCTCAGAGCGTCGAACGAATTAAAGCAGAGAAACCAAAACAAACCAAAAAAAAAAAATCCGAATAAGCTTTCTTAACCGAACTATTCTGGAGAACGAACCAAAAATAAGATCATTGTTATGGGATTTCAGTCGGTATTTGCCTATCTCTGGTTGGCGTACTCGATTCCCAATCTACGTCACAAAATTCGGTGAGGATTTTCTAACCGGAAAACTCAACGCAACCCTGCTCTCTTGATCTTTCACTCCATCCCCAACATTGTTGAATTTCTCCTCTTTCCGATCTGAATCTCTTCAATCTCTCATTGGTTTTCCCTGTTTCTACCCACTATGTCTCTCAACGGTGCTCTCGTTTATCCTTTTCCCTATAGGCGTGAAGTGTGCAGAAAAGTGATGGTGTAACCAGTGTGTGCGTGAATTTGTGAGGCTGAGTTATGCGTGTGAATAGAGTCACAAAAATGGCCTCTCCGTATGTTATGTTTTTTTTTAGAAGAAGAAAGAAAAGAAGCCCCCTGTAAATGTCTGTCACATCCCTTTTTTGTACTCTAAAAGATTCGTTTTAAGTTCGAAAGGGTTTTTATCATCAAAGTGACAAAAATAAAGATTTGTTTCAAAAAGGACTTTTTATATTCAAAACTCAGAGTCACCACTTGGCATAATCCGGTGTTCCAAGTCACCTTAGCAAATCCTTTTCAAAACGGTTTTGACTCTATAACTGATTCGCGAATAGAGATTCCAACTAAGGAATTCTGTTGACCAAGGAGAAGGTGTTAGGCACCTCTCGATCTCATGGTTCGACCACAGTCGCTTGATTGAGTGTATAGGCCAATTTGACATTACAAATGTATAAACCACATAAAAAAACATAAAACAGCCAATCAAACACACAAAACAAAACGAATCCAAAATTTAGTGTTCAGTCCAATTATACAGTCCAAATAAATAAAAATGCATAAATAAATCCTATCTAACTTACACTAATCCTAACTACGCTCCCGTGCTTTACTCGTGCCTCGGGCCTTGATCACGAACCTCCTTTGCGCACATGATCACTCGGGGCATTTCCCGATGAAAAAATACAATATGTCTCAAGGTATTTCCCGACTAAATGAATACATTTGAATTAAATACGATAAACTAAAAAGAAACATTCACACGCACATTCCACATTCAATGAAACACCCAGGTTCTAAATTTGCTTACCAAACCTACGATTGCCTATCAATTGTCGGCCTAAACATGAAACTATCACAATTAACGACATCGATGAATTAAAACAAAAATATTCGCTTTATCAACTTTTAATCTCAATCCCACCCCAAATTCATTTACAACCACACGATTAACTGATTTAAATAGAGAACCAAACGATCAAGTCACGACAATTATAGAAGCTCAAACACATAATCTGAATCATATCATCAAACACATACAACTCATGTAATTAACATCAACACACCACATTAAAATAAAAATGAAAGTAGAACAGAGTTAAAGAAATGGACCTCAAACAATGTTTTGCAATTATAATGATATCAGCATCAACAATAGATGAAAGGACTGACTTCAAACACGGAACCTCGAATGAAAACCAAATTCACAAATCTCGACCCCGAAATTTGTTTTTCCCAAACCCATTTTCTCTCTGTATTTTTATTTGTACCGTGGGAGAGGGATCTAGACGGAGCTGCTGTGTGTTTGTCAATTGTACATGGACTTCACCGGAAATTCGGATCTGACCGGAGTGATAGAGAATGGGATTTTATAAATAGATTTCGCCGATGGTTATGGAGTTTTGGAATTCTGCAGGGTTTTTGGTCACTGGTTTTGCTGCCAGTTGGGTGCTCCGGTGACGGAATAGTAACAATAGGGTGATTTTGATTAAATACCGGCGAGTTTCTCACCGGAATAATCAACCTCCACCTATTCTCTCTTTCCGATATCTCTATATCTCTCCCTAATTCCTTATCTTTCCCTTTAATCTCTATCTCTCTCGATCCTTTATTCATGTCTATAGTACGTGTGACTGTTGTTGAGAGTGATGGCGAGTGTGGGTAGGTGTGAATTCGTGGAGAAGAGAAGAAACTTTTTTTTCGTGAGCTTTCTTTTGTAAAGAAGATAATGGAGAATATCCCCCTTCTGAGAGTGTGCAAATGGTGTATATCCCCCTTTTTTGTTCCCTATGTGTGTATGTATAGAAATGAAAAAAACAAAAGGGTTCTTGGCACCTTCCTGGAAGGTTCCCTCATGGGACCCCCTTTTTAGTGTATGTTTATCCTTTTTGCCTTTGTGGACAAGAAATAGAGGGGTGGTGAGGTGTTGTTTTTTATTTGAGGGATAAGGGTTAGGTGTCTTATTTTAATTGAAAGGGTTGTTAGGATGTTAAAAAGAATAAAAGTTTTTTAAGGATTTTATTGTGAGTTGTTTTTGTATTTTTTGTGGGATGTAATTACTTGGGTGAGGGTATATGGTAGGATAAGGTAAAATGGGTAAAAAGTGCTATCGGGAAGGGACAAAATTACGTGTCTACATCATGCTACCTTTGAGTGCAAACACGCAGTGTTTTCAGACAAAGAAGTAAACAACGAGACCGAAATTTGTCCCGATCATTATTCAAAGAGTGGAGTAAAAGAAAGAAGGACAATCGAATCCTGTCGGACACCCTATCTACCCAAGTCATGAGGAAGTCACAAGTATCTCAAAGGGTTGGAAGAGAAGTGAACTATACCGAGTTGGGGAGTCGAGTGAGGTTCCATCGAGGTTCCGGTCCGCGGCTCTATCATTACATCAAAAAAATTACAAGTTAAAAAATAAATGAAATTACAAAATCCTATCTATACAGCTTCTATTGCCTCTTGACTCGGCTTTTATCACCCTATTCTTCAGGCAGGCTTCTGACTTGCAATTTCTTTCAACTTGTTGCTTGGCTTTCAATTGCTTCACTTTGTTGCTTGACTTTTCATTTCTTCACTCTATTATCCAGGCGGGCTCCTGACTTGCCATTTCATCATCCTGTTCTTCAGGCGGGCTCCTGAAACCCAAAAATTAAAACTAGAACGAAAATTATCCCAAACAAAAATTGTAGTAAAGTAGTATTTTATTTTTGAAAGCGTTGACCCATTTTCTAGGAGGGTCCTGAACAGAAAGTAAAGTCCCACTTTTCAGGAGGGTCCTGAACATAAAGTGAAATCCCATTTTCCAGGAGGGTCCTGAACAGAAGGTAAAATCCCATTTTTCAGGAGGGTCCTGAACAGAAAGTAAAATCCCATTTTTCAGGAAGGTCGTGAGAATAAAGTGAAATCCTATTTTTTAGGAGGGTCCTGAACAGAAAGTAAAGTTTTATTTTTCAGGAAGGTCCTGAATTGAAAGTAAAGTCCCATTTTTCAGGAGGGTCCTGAACTGAAAATAAAATCCGGGGTCCTGAACTGAAAGTAAAATCTCATTTTTCAGGAGTGTCCTAAATTGAAAGTAAAGTCTCATTTTTCAGGAGGGTCCTTAACTGAAAGTAAAATCCCATTTTTCAGGAGGGTCCTAAACAAAAAGTAAAATCCCATTTTCAGGAGGGTCCTGAACAGAAAGTAAATTCCCATTTTTCAGGAGGGTCCTGAATTGAAAGTAAAATCCCATTTTTTAGGAGGGTCCTGAACATAAAGTAAATTCTTATTTTTCAGGAGAGTCCTGAACAAAAAAGTAAAAACCCATTTTTCAGAGGGTCCTGAACAGAAAGTAAAATCCCATTTTTTAGGAGGGTCCTGAACATAAAGTAAAATGGGATTTTACTTTAT
>NC_061111.1:249174225-249176665 GCF_002878395.1 Capsicum annuum | reverse complement strand
GGGTTCTGAACAGAAAGTAAATTCCCATTTTTCAGGAGGGTCCTGAATTGAAAGTAAAATCCCATTTTTTAGGAGGGTCCTGAACATAAAGTAAATTCTTATTTTTCAGGAGAGTCCTGAACAAAAAAGTAAAAACCCATTTTTCAGAGGGTCCTGAACAGAAAGTAAAATCCCATTTTTTAGGAGGGTCCTGAACATAAAGTAAAATCCCATTTTTCAAGAGGGTCCTGAAAAGAACGTAAAATCCCATTTTTCAGGAGGGTCCTGAATAGAAAGTAAAATCCCACGGATGTGCATTTCCAATGGTAACTGAATTAAGTGAAAGCGAATTTTCCCCTATTTCAACAAAGAAAATTTGTCAATTAAAAACTTAGTGGTGGCTTGCAGCTCTTGGCTTCGCAGGTATCTGCCACAGCACTCGTTCCTTTCATCTTTGTTCCAAATCGCTGACACAGGCCCTGTCTTTTCGTATCATTGACCCAGATCTAGATTGAGGGAAATAAGTTCTGACTCTAATAATGGGTTTTCATTTTACCATGCCTCTGAGGTGCACCCTTTTCCCAAATCTGAATACTTTCACGAATCCAACAGCCTATCGATTGATAGACTTCCTTTGCTTCGTGTTGAATTACGATCATATTTCTTTCATGTGCTGGTCCTTGGCTTTTCCTCATATAATTGGAAAGATTGGTAGTAAATTTTAAAATCCTTTCTCGCTTGTTCTGATACAGACTTGACTTAAAATGTAAAGAAATAATGGTGACTTTTATTTTGATAAATGACATAAAAAGACCAAAAGCATGAATATCTAAATGAAATAAAAGGGCAATGTCCCATATTCAAAAAGAAAACTTATCTGAATACGGCAACCAACTCCAATGAGTATGGCATGCATTTTGGATTAAGCTACCTGATCTTCCTATCCAAACTCCCCATTTGTTGTTGAGTTCGTGTCTTTGCCGCTGAGCCGCTTCTTCAAATCCATTGGACTCATACATCAAATTCAATTGACGACATCTTAAAAGACTTTCGCCAATAAATCTCTTTTTTTCACTTTTCACTTTTCTCTTGAACTCGCCATCGCCTTACGGTGCCCGTGAGCATTTTTACCAATAAGACTGTCATTTTTATTTCTCTCCACTCACCATCAACTTATGGTGCCTGCGAGGGTTTTCACCAATAAGACTCTCTCATTTTCATTTCTCTCAACTCACCATCGCCTTATGATGCCCACGGGGGTTTTCACCAATAAGAATCTCTCATTTTGTATTTCTTTCCTGATTTTTTATGCTGAGGGAGACACGTGGTACCTCACAATGTATCATCATATCCATTGCATGCTTAGCCTTAATATTATCAAAAATTGATCTGAAGGACTTTCTTTGGTTGTAACTTAGCTTTCGAATAAAGTTAGAAAAGGATGGCAAGAGGTTCAAACAACACTTGAAGTGGGGGTGGGACTTACAACTTTTGGAATCAACTCAAACAACATATTAACTCATGCCCTAGTTTTTGTTGACTGGGTGACTCTAAAATCTTTGTTTGGTTAGACCGAGCCCGAAATAGGGCAGCCTACGTATCTCACTCCCGAGAGATGAAAATCAGGTCGCACGTAGTTCCATAAGCTTGATCTTTGTTTTAATTTGATTTGTTTTTTTGAACTCTTTCTTTTATTCTTATTTTCTTGACATTTATCTTTGACTCTATTTTGATTCCAAAAGAGCGATATGAAAGAAAAAAAATAAAACAAAGCTCAAACGGGTAAACAAAGGATGACACAATGTTTGGATAGAAGAATAAAATTCCTTCATCATATCAATCTTAAAAATGCAAGTACTAAACATGCAATATAATCAACAAAGGATAAAAGATCATACATAATATCTTTTGACCGCATCAGCATTGATAGCCATTTCTGTCATTTTGCCTTCAATATCTGTCAAATATAAGGCTCCATTGGGCAACACTTTCTTTACAACAAAGGGACCTTGCCAGTTAGAGGAGAACTTGCCTTTCGCTTCGACCTGGTGAGGAAGGATACATTTCAATACCAACTGACCAACTTCAAAATTCCTGGGACGGACCTTTTTGTTATATACTCGAGCCATCCTCCTCTGATACAACTGGCCATGACACACAGATGTTAGCCTTTTTTCCTCAATCAAACTCAAATACTCCATTCGGGTTTTTACCCATTCATCATCATCAAAATCTGTTTCTACAATGAATCGACGAGAGGGAATTTCAACTTCTGCAGGGAAGACTGCTTCTGTCCCATGCACCAATAAATATGGAGTTGCCCCTGTTGAACTGCGAACAGTGGTGCGATAACGTAGCAATGCAAACGATAACTTTTTATGCCACTGTCTAGACCCTTGTACCATTTTTTGCAGTATCTTTTTTATATTCTTATTGGCGGCTTCTACAGCACCATTGGCCT
>NC_061111.1:249070246-249174125 GCF_002878395.1 Capsicum annuum | reverse complement strand
CGCAGTATCTTTTTTATATTCTTATTGGCGGCTTCTACAGCACCATTGGCCTTTGGGAGATATGGAGTAGAATTTCGATGTGCGATCTTAAATTGTTGACACACTTCTTGCATCAAATGACTAATGAGATTGGTAGAATTGTCTGTAATGATCATCTTAGGAATTCCAAACCTACAAATAATGTTGGCCTGGACAAAATCTACCACAGCCTTCTTTGTCACTGACTTGAAAGTTACTGCTTCTACCTACTTTGTGAAGTAACCAATGGCTACCAAAATGAATCTATGTCCATTTGATGCCTTCTGCTTAATCGGTCCAATCACATCCATTCCCCAAGCCACAAACGGCCATGGAGCGGCCATTGTATGCAATTCAGCAGGAGGAGAACGTATCAAATCACCGTATACCTGACATTGATGACACTTTCAAACAAATTGAATAAAATCCCTCTCCATAGTAAGCCAGTATTAACCTGCTTGAAGAATCTTCTTTGATAATACATGACCGTTCATATGTGATTCTAATACTCCAGAGTGTATTTCAACCATGATTGCTGAGGCTTCTCTTTGTATCTACACATCTCAAAAGTCCCAGATCTGGGGTTCTCTTATTTAATATTCCCCCACTTAAGAAAAATCCACTAGCCAAACGCCTAATAGTCCTCTTTTGATCGTTGGTGGCACATATTGGGTATTCTCCTGACTGCATGTATTGCCTGATATCCAAGAACCAGGGCTCTCCATCGAGCTCTTCTTTAACCGTATTACATTAAGCATGCTAATCATGACTCTGTATATGTACAGAATCGATGTAGGCTTTATCAGGATATTGGAGCATTGAAGACAGAGTGGCTAAAGCATCAGCAATTTCATTATGAATCCTTGGAATATGCCTAAATTTTACTAACACAAACCGTTGACATAACTCCTGCAAGCATTGTCGATACGGGATGAGCTTCAAATGTCACTTCTCTCAATCTCCTTGAATTTGATGGACGAGCAAATTCAAATCCCCCAACACCAATAATTCCTGGACTCCCATATCAATAGGTAACCTCAAACCAAGAATGCAAGCTTCATACTCTGCCATATTGTTACTACTGTAAAATCGAAGTTGTGCTGTTACCGGGAAATATTGTCCCGATTCAGAGATAAGAACCGCACCAATTCAGACTCCTTTCATATTGACAGCTCCATCGAAGAACAACTTCCAACCTAAATTAGCATCTATAATGACTTTATCGACACACGACACTTCTTCGTCAAGAAAATATGTCTTTAATGGCTCGTACTCTTCATCGATGGAATTCTCAGCAAGATGATCTGCCAAGGTTTGGGCTTTCATGGCGGTTCGAGTCACATATACAATGTCAAACTCAGTAAGCAATATTTGTCACTTTTCCAATCGACCTGTCGGCATAGGCTTCTGAAAGATATACTTTAAAGGATCCATGCGAAAGATGAGATAAGTAGTATAGGATGAGAAATAATGCTTCAACTTCTGTGCTATCCAAGTTAGGGCACAACACGTCCTTTCAAGAAGAGTATACCTGGCCTCATATGAAGTGAACTTCTTGCTAAGACGATAAATAGCCTGTTCCTTTTTGCCTGTGACATTATGTTGACCCAGGACACAACCGAAACAATTGCCCATGACTGATAAATATAAGATCAAAGGCCTACTAGGCTCCGGTGGTACCAGCACGGACGGATTTGACAAATATCATTTGATTCTGTCGAACGCTTCCTGACATTCTTCAATCCATTTTACCGCAGCACTCTTTTTCAGCAACTTGAATATGGGCTCACAAGTGGTTGTGAGTTGAGCAATAAACCTGCTAATGTAGTTCAGTCTACCAAGAAAACTCATTACCTCCGTCCTATTCTTGGGCGGGGGCAAATCCTGAATGGCTTTGATTTTCGAGGGATCCAATTCAATCCCCCGATGACTGACCACAAACCCCAACAGCTTTCCAGATGAAACTCCAAATACATATTTTATTGGGTTGAGCTTGAGATTATACCTGCAAAGCCTTTCAAAGAACTTTCTTAAACCTTTAACATGGTTGGCCTGACTTTTTGACTTAATAATCACATCATCCACGTATACCTTAATCTCCTTATGCATCATATCATGAAACATAGTGGTCATAACTCTCATGTATGTTGCTCCAGCATTCTTCAAACTGAATGGCATCACTCGATAACAATAGATCCCCCATGGTGTGATAAAAGATATCTTCTCCGCGTCTTCATCATCTATAATGATCTGGTGATATCCGGCATAGCAATCCACAAAAGAGGCAACCTCGTGTTTAGCATAGTTGTCTAGCAAAATATAGATGTTGGGCAGTGGAAAATCATCTTTCGAACTTGCTCTGTTCAAATCACGGTAATCAACACATACTCAAATTTTGCCATCTTTATTTGGTACGGGAACAACATTGGATAACCACATGGGATAACGAGCCACTCGAATTACTTTGGCTTCAAGTTGTTTCATGAGTTCCTCTTTGATTTTAATACTTCATCAGTTTTAAAGTTCCTCAACTTCTGTTTGACAGGAGGGAATGCGGGGTCAGTTGGCAATTTGTGAGCCACTAATTCAGTGCTCAAACCAGGCATATCATCATAAGACCATGCAAAAACATCCTTATAATCAATTAATTCTTGAATCATTCCATCTTTTAGCTATGGAAAAGCATGTACACTGATTTTAGTTTTCCTAACATCTTCTTGATTCCCTAGATTTATTGGCTCAGTCCCCTTCAAATTAGGATTCGGTTTGTCTTCAAACTGTTCCAACTCTTTGCTTATTTCTTCTAGTGCTTCTTCTTCATCATATTCCCCATCCTGCTTCATTAAATCTTGATTAGTTTGGACTTTAAGATCAGGCTGAAAATTCCGCATGCATGTCATGTCATAGAATCAGCATAAAGAGAACTGTATATATATAAATATATATATATATATATTAGACACAAAACAAAAGGGACATTGTATTTCATTAAATAAAAAGATAAAAGGGTTTAAGCATAGATGCCAACATAACATAAACAAACTAAAATTCAAATTACAACCCTGCAATAACTTAGATAAACAGAAAGAAAAACAAAATAAACTACCAAAACTCCCTCCTGATGGGGAGAGGAGTGACTTCCCAATTATTGAGTCAGACGGCTGGACCTATGAATTGCACGTCTTCTATACTGGTGCCTTCTCCTGCTTCGACCATATCAACTTCAATACAAAGGTTCTAGCAGTTATCAACCAATTCAACTTTAATTTCCACATGCTTCGTGACACCACTCTTAAAAAATGATTCACTGAGTAGTGGCATTGGGCGAGGGAGTGACCATGTTTCCTTTTTCCTTCCCTTGGCTTTCTTCAGATCTTCAGCCGTAGGCTCAAATCCCAGACCAAATGTACCCACGTTCTCACTCGGATATATGGGACAAACTATACCGTGCAGAGACGCTCCCAAACCCTTTCCTAGCTCAAATCTATATTTCCAAAGTTCACTTACCATCATGATAGAAGCGGAAGACAATTGCAGTCCCGGTATGACCTACCATTCAAGGATACGATTCACTGGCACTGTATCAAAAATTTGATAGACGAATATCTCCTCTACATTATTTTCTTCAATAAGAGACAAGGGAGAATCTTCGTAGGCGGACAAATCTCCTTCACCGTGAATAACCACTTCTTGCCTATCATGTTCAAACTTAATCATTTGGTGCAGTGTAGATGCAATCGTCTTGGCCTTGTGGATCCACGGCCTTCCCAACAACAGATTGTAAGAGGAGTCTATATTCAATACTTGAAACTCTATGGAAAATTCAACAGGCCCTATGATCAACATTAGTTCTATTTCACCAATGGAGTTTGATTTTGCACCATCGAAAGCCCTGACATATACATTGTTGGGCCTGATCCTCTCAAAACCAATATTCAACTTTTGCAAATTAGAAATAGGGCAGATATTTGTACCTGAACCTCCGTCAATCATAACATGAGTGACATAGAAAACTCCGTACTTCACTGTAATGTAAAGGCCCCGGTTATGCCTTGTACCTTCAACATGCAATTCATCGTCAAAAAAGCTGATCCAATTGACCTCAAAGATTTTTCCAACCATTTTCTCAAGCTGATTTATTGTAATCTCCCTTGGAACATATGCTTCATTTAATACCTTCAGTAAAATATAACGATGCTCTTTGGAGTGCAACAACAAAGATAAGAGGGAAATTTGAGCATAGGCTTTCTTCAACTGGTCTATTATTGAATACTCTGGCAATTTCATCTTTTTCAAAAATTCTTTGGCTTCTTCTTCGGTGATAGAATTTTTGATAGATGATGGTCCACTCACAATTGCCTTGGACTTTCTTAAACTTTCAGGCACGAAGCATCTTCCTGACCTAGTCAAACCCCTACCTCATCTACATCTTCCACTACTTTTTTCCCATGATAGGTCATCACAGTCCGCCTATAATTCCAGGGAACCCTTTTTGTATCAACTATCGAAGGTTGGGTCACCAATTTGATGATAATAGGTGCTGCCAGTGCTCCTTTCACCGTCAAGATGCGCTTACTCAAAGCTCCTACCACAGTCAACTTAGGTTTATCCTGACTTAAATCAACATACCTTCTGGCACCTTGCACAGTGATCAAGGGTTTCTTTGTGCTTTCTTGGGCTTTATCTTCTCTCATTCCTTTCTGGCTCAATGACATTGCTTTCAAAGACTCTACTACATTCACCGATTTCTCCTCAATGGTCTGTATCTTGACGATAGGCTTATAACACCTTGACGACTCTTTCCCGTCATATATCAATTCTAACATATTGGTTTCAGCATGGGTTGGCAGCGGATTCTGGTTAATGTTTGGACCCTCTGGGGCCTGGACCAGCGTCTGATTTGTGTCAATTAAATCTTAGACAGCTCTCTTGAAATTCCAGCATTTCTCAATATCATGACCTAGTATGTTAGAATAGTACGCACACCTTAAATAATAATCGAGATTCCTCAGCGGTGGATTTGAAACCCTTCCTTAAATTGGGCTTAAGACCTTCAACTTTCTCAACCTATCAAACAAGCTAGCATATGACTCGCCAAGAGGTTTGAATTGATTTTTGACCGCCTTTTCTTTCTTATATTCTGGCCTAGGTTAAAAACAGGGTCTGGAGGGGTTTTGGTAATTCGGTGGAGCGAATGGGCGATTTTGTGGGGCTTGCGCACGCCATTGTGGGTAAGAAGGGGTTTGGGCATATGGCTGCGCATTATATACTGGGTATGGAGGTGGTGGAATGGAATATAAAGAGTTTTGTGGAGGATAGTAATGGTGGGGAGAAATATATGGATCTTGGGCAAAGACTTGGGCTTGGGATTGGGGATAGGGGCGAGGTGGTCTTTTGGGATAGGAATGGGTTCCAGCTACGACAGTCGCCACATCCTCTTTCTTTTTTTTACCTCTGAATGTGCAGATCCACCTTGAATCGCTTGTGTGGTGGCTTTCAATGCGGTAAAACTCACTATTCGGTTGGTTTTGATTCCGTCCTCTATCATCTCCCCCATTTTGATGACTTTAATAAAAGACTTTCCCATTAACAGAAGTAAATATTGAAAATAGGTCTTATCTTATGCCTTAATAAAAACCTCTACCAACTTACTTTCTTTCATTGGAGGCTTTACCCAGGCGGCCTATTCACGCCACCTTATTGCATATTCCCTAAACCCTTCAGTGCTTTTCTTCTTCATGTTGACCAAGGATTTTTCATCTGAAATCAGGTCGATGTTATACTGAAAATGTTGTACAAACTTAGAAGGTAAGTCATCCAAGTTGTTCAACTTGTCGATATCTTGATGGATAAACCATTCTGAAGCCAGATCAGAAAGACTCTCGCTAAAGAAAGCCATAAGCAGCTTTTCCCTTCCTCCTACAACCCTCAATTGGTTGCAATAACGTCTCAAGTATGCCACGGTATCACCGTGCCCTGCATACTTCTCGAACTTGGGCATTTTAAAATCGAGGGAAAGGTTGATGTCTGGGAACATGCAAAGATATTTATAGAAAACACTCTTATAACCTCCGATTCCCTGCAAATTCCTCATGGCATGTTCTAAACTTTTCAACTTCCGTGCTATGACTTCCTGTTCCTCTGTTACGATAGGTTTCTCCGTATCAAATGGAAATGCAGGTGGCTGAGTGTACCCATACGGTTCATTCGTTCTCAAAGTAGGCTCCAGGGCATAATACTGACTATCTGGAACCTTCAATACTGGCTCACTAGCAGACCTAGGAAGCCTCATTGTCGGACGCACTGCATATGTGGGAGCTTTCAGTGGTGGCGGAGCCACGAATACTGGTGTGATCGGTGGCGCCGGCTGACCAGTGGGTCTCGATTGGGGAGCTGCCAAGGGCACACCAGAACTACCCGGATAATAATGTCGCGAAGTGAATCCTGGCGCGTGCTCAGGTAACTCAGTAAGAGCAGAGAATTGTTCTTAAGAGAGAGGTGGACAATTAGAGATATTCCCAAGACCTTCAAAGAGTGGAGGAGGAGGCATTCCCCTGGCCCATGTCCGGTGCAAATCTATCAATTGTTGCCTAAGCCTTACTACCTCATTATTGTGTTCTGAACTTTCTTCCCTGTGATCCCGATCCGGGTCAATGAGCGAATTTTCAATCTCCCTGCTAGTCATGGGGAGATTTTCTTTGGATCTAGTGAAGTATGGGTGACTAGCCAGAGTGCTGCAAACCTACCACTGTTATCTGAAAGAAAATGCCCATCAAAAACGACATCCATTAGGATTAGGGCACACAACAAGCATGGGAATCACATTGGTAAAATTGTCCTAAATTCATGTTCATTTCTACCAGCTTTTGAGGGTAGCGAGGTCATTTTAACATCATCTCGATTTTTATTTACACTTATTATTATTTTTATTATTATTTTTCGCCCTCCTTTCCCTCTTTTTTTTTCGTATCAATCTCTGTTCTTTTCCTTTCTTGTCTCATCATCCTTTTTTCTTTCTTCTCTCGCTATCTACCTTCATTTTATCATTCTTTATGGCTTTTGCCTTTCTTTTTAAAAAAAATAAAAAACAACGAAACAAAATGATTAGATCAAACCCAAAAGTAGGTTGCCTACGTATCATGTTATACATGAATCAAATCTTGAGTAGTTCGGGAAGTCTTGCCAAAATGGTCGATTAAACTGTTTTTCTTTCTATTTTATTTTTCTTGAAACTTTAAAAAGAAACGAAAAGAAAATTTGTCAAAATAAATGACGAAAATATTTTTGAATTCTTCGGCTTTAACATCCCTATACAAAATGAAACCTATGATTACCAAAGAAAATCTTTTCGGGTTTTCGATTTAGAATTTCATATGAAAACGAAACTTGAACCTATTAAAGGAAAAATCTTTTTTGTTGTTTTCTCTTAAAGACGTATATGAAACACCTACACTAATAAAGAGTGAAGAAAATATTTTTTGGATTTTTGAAATAAGATTCCCGAACCCACAATAGGTTGCCTACGTATCTCACTCCCGAGAGAGGAGAATCAGGGGTGCGAAGTTCGTCCAGATTGGATAATTAATGATTAAATAACAGGCTAGACCCTGACTTAAGAGATACGACCAAAGACAGATGATGAACCATGTTAATAAAATATTTTGAGTTTTTATTTTGATACTTCACAGAAAAATGGCATCAACAACTATGAAAGAAAAATCTTTTTGGTATTTTCATTACACGAAATGTAAAAAATTTCTAACAGCTCTTTTTTTTTTTGCATTTTCTTTTATAAACACATCCTATGAATGAAAAAAATCGTTTTAAAGTTTTCGAATTGTGAATGCATGCTAAACGAGACAAAGGAAAATCTTTTTGATGTTTTTGATAAAATGAGTGCGAAAGGTAAAAAAAGTCCATCTGAATTTTGGAATTGTGAAAAATAAAAGCCATAAAAAACTCTAAAAACTATGAAACTCTTCTTTTTTCTTGTTTTATTTTTTTCTCTCTATTTTTCATTACCCATACACTTTACTTCTAACACATGTTTTTCCCAAATCCGTCCGTCAAATGACCACGTTATCCTCAAAGATGCTACATTTAGCACGTAGGGATGTTTTAGAGGTGATTCTCCTACAAAGGGCCAAGTGGGCCCCACTAGGTCTCAATATGATACACATAAGCATGACCTAAAGGCTGACCTACATTGGGGTTCACTAACAAGGCTGTTCGGGGGAGCGTATGGTCGATAGTGGCTGCGACAGCTTTCCACCTACTCCATAACACCGACGGCTCCCCCCTACAATAAGGGTGACTCAACTAGAGGTCGTGTACAACACGTGTACTACGGACTTGTTTCAGAAAGAAGGCCGGGGGTAGACACATGATGCCAGATATAAAAGCGGTAACACATAGAATAAATACTGTAAACAAAGAGCACAAAAATACACAAAAGTGAAAACACAAACAAAAATCACAAACAATGCTTAAACACTCGTAATGTCAAACAAAGCCGATACGACTCCATAAAAAAACTCGGATTCTGAAATGTCCCCAGTAGAGTCGCCAAAGCTGTCACACCCTTTTTTCGTACTCCAAAAGATTCGTTTTAAGTTCGAAAGGGTTTTTATTATCAAAGTGACAAAAGTGAAGATTTGTTTCGAAAAGGACTTTTTATATTCAAAACTCAGAGTCGCCACTTGGCATAATCCGGTGTGCCAAGTCACCATTACAAATCCTTTTCAAAACGGTTTTTACTCTATAACTGATTCGCGAACAAAGATTCCAACTAAGGAATTCTGTTGGCCGAGGGAAAGGTGTTAGGTACCCCTCGATCCCGTAGTTCGACCATGGTCGCTTGATGGAGTGTATCGGGTAATTTGACATTACAAATGTATAAACCCCATAAAAACACATAAAACAACAATCAAACACACAAAACAAAACAAATCCAAAATTTAGTGTTCAGTCCAATTATACAGTCCAAATAAATAAAAATGCAAAAATAAATCCTATCTAACCTACACTAATCCTAACTACGCTCTCGTGCTTTACCCGATGCCTCGGGCCTTCATCATGAACCTCCTTTGCGCACATGATCCGTCGGGGCATTTCCCGATGAATAAATACAATGTGTCTCGGGGCATTCCCCGACTAAATGTATACATTTGAATTAAATATGATAAACTAAAAAGAAACATTCACACGCACATTCCACATTCAACAAAACACCCAGGTTTTAAATTTGCTTACCCAACCTACGTTTGCCTATCAATTGTCGGCCTGAACATGAAACTATCACAATTAACGGCATCGATGAATTAAAACAACAATATTCACTTTATCAACTTTTAATCTCAATCCCACCCCAAATTTATTTACAACCACACGATTAACTGATTTAAATAGAGAACCAACTGATCAAGTCACGACAATTATAGAAGCTCAAACACATAATCTGAATCATATCATCAAACACATACAACTCATGTAATTAACATCAACACACCACATTAAAATAAAAATGAAAGTAGAACAGAGTTGAAGAAATGGACCTCAAACAATGTTTTGCAATTATAATGATATCAGCATCAACAATAGACGAAAGGACTGACTTCGAACACGGAACCTCGAATGAAAACCAAATTCGCAAATCTTGACCCCGAAATCTGTTATCCCAAACCCGTTTTCTCTCTGTATTTTTATTTGTACCATGGGAGAGGGAGCTAGACGGAGCTGCTGTGTGTTTGTCAATTGTACATGGACTTCACCGGCAATTCGGATCTGACCGAAGTGATAGAGAACGAGATTTTATAAATAGATTTCACCGATGGTTATGGAGTTTTGGAATTCTGTAGGGTTTTTGGTCACTGGTTTTGCTGTCAGTGGGGTGCTCCAGTGATGGAATAGTAACAATAGGGTGATTTCGGTTAAATATCAGCGAGTTTCTCACCGGAATAATCAACCTCTGCCTATTCTCTCTCTCCGATTGGGTGGTGAGGTAGGGTATGGGTAGGAGTAGGTGTTCTAATTTGATTGGGTAGGTTGTTAGGATAAGATAAATTTTGTTAAGGTAAGGGTTGTTATTTTTGTCATTTCGAGGGGAATAATTACATGGGTGAGGGTACATGATAGGATAAAGTAAAAATGGGTAAAAATGATATCGGGGAGGGACGAAATTAGGGGTCTACAAGGATCAAAAATAAGTTTTTGAATTTCTCCAGGTAAAATATAAAATTGATTTTTCTTCAATTTCAAGTTCAATTTCAACTCATTTTTAGTTGGATTTTAAGATTTAGAACCCTAAGAGTAGGGGTGTACAGACCAAAC
This sequence comes from Capsicum annuum, assembly GCF_002878395.1. Taxonomy (NCBI): domain Eukaryota; kingdom Viridiplantae; phylum Streptophyta; class Magnoliopsida; order Solanales; family Solanaceae; genus Capsicum; species Capsicum annuum. Next base: position 249,163,778 of record NC_061111.1, on the reverse strand, counting down.
CGTCAAGTCAAACCGAACTGACGAACCAAACCAAACCGAGAAGAAAACATCCAACTTATGGTTTGGTTTGATTGGTTTGGCTTTAGGAAACAAAACGACCATTCTTGGTTTGGTTTGGTGTTAACAAAAAAAAAGTCAAACCGAACCCGAATTAAACCAACATAATATATATATATATATATATATATATATATATATTAGTTTAACCGCACGTGTCTCGAACATGTAACCTTTGATTATTTAAAATTAGACGATTTTGTCTATTGCAAAAGCTTATATTGATATTTATATATAACTTTATTATAAAAAGTTAATAGTAATTTACTCAAATAGAGTGGATTATAAATTTTTACAAAGATATCTAATTATAATAACATTGTTTGCTTACAAATCTTATGCCAAAAAAAGACTAAAATTGAACACAACAGTACAATTAAAACCTTATCAATTACATGCACAAAAGATGATAAAAGAAATATTCTTAGAGAAAAAAATGCAATATTGTCGAAGGCAAAAATAATTGAGAGAATAATACCTTAAAAATTTTTGATGAAGAATGTTGAATAACGGCCTTTTATATATAAGCGTTCGGATCCTCCTCTTTACATAAATATCAGTTGAATTTTCGTATTCATATCTCAAATCTATATAGTAAGATTTTTTAAGTAGATATTTGAATTATATTTAGTCGAATTCCTACATCTACATTTGTGTGTGGCTCCATATCATCAAATCTTTAAATTTAGATTATGAAAATCAAATATCCACATGTGATTACAAGCAACCAAGACATTCACATATAAACTAAAACTAACTCAATCAAACCCAACCTTCGATAGAGAAGGGTACTATGCATAATGTAATATTGGTGAAAATGACTATACTACAAACAGCTTTTTTGCTTCGATTTTATTTTGTTCTTTGAAATTCCACATCCTCCTTTTTTATGTTATTCTCATAAATTAGTATTACGATTTTCTTTAACATAAATAAAAATTAATATGTCTCAGTTACAAATAATATGGATTACTATAGTGGTTGAATTGTACATAAAAGTTACGATATTACAAAAAACATAACTCATAAATAAAAAAGAATTTAACCTCCTATCCTAATTCGTGACCTTGATATGTTTTTTAAAAAAATAAATATGGGATTGGAGCCCTTTTTATGTCACGATAATCAAAATTATGTCACGATTACGCAAAGAAAGTAAAATAAAAAACGAGTAATAAACCTTTGATTTTTGACAACTTCATTCGACGGTAACATACTTATCTAAATTTTCGATCAGAAAACTAAAAGAGAAACACAAGAAATTATCAAAAGAGAGAATCAATGTCAATTGTTGATTATTATTCTTCATATATAATCTTTAAAGGTATGATTTAAAAGAAATAAATAAAGGCAAAAGGGATGATGATAATGATAGTAAGAAAACACGAGAATAAAAACTAAAATAAAAAGCAAAATTACAATATAAGAATTTATTTCGTATAAATTTTGATCCAAAATATTACTTAAGTAGAATTATAAAGAATATTTTTTATATAAGGCAAAATTCTATTTTTAGAAGTACTAAATATTACCTAGATTAAATAATCAAAATCAACAAATATATGTTATTAAATCTTAAAACTCATGCGTAGAAACAATAAATTAAATTTATTCTATTTATAAAAATTTCTTTTTATAAATCATATAATTAAATATAAATTTTTCCGCCTCCTTTTTTTTACGTGCACAACGATTTTTTCCCTTTTTAACTTTAACTTGTCCTAAAATTTTATTCATAATATTCTACTTATTCTTCTTTATAATTTTAAATTATCAAGTACTAGAAGTTTTTAGTTTATCAGGATTCTTTCTATATATTGTAGGAGTTATTAAATTCTTTTCTTATATTTTAGGAGTCTTTAATATAATTAAATAATAAATTGAGGAAAATAGTAAAAAAAACATTTATATCTATTGCAGAGGCTTCAAATGAAGGGAAAAAGTTCAAACGTCATTTTTAAGGCCCTTCACACTTTTAATATAGTATAGATATAGATATAATATTCAAACTTTTTTATACATAAAATATTAATTATAATCTACTTTTTAAATACTTTTTCAACTAGTTTTAGTAATTTTCAATAATTTGAAAGTAGATGTAGATATATATTTAAATTTGGGCATTTAAGTTGTAATATTTGTCCATTAATTGCTAATTAAGTGATCCAAAATCCAATATAAACTTAAAATCTTAACTTTTTACTCTTCATCTCAGTTTTTAGTTTCAAGAAGTTTTTCGCTCCTCATTTTATCATAATTATGGTTTTTCATTAGCACATGAGTGAAAACATATTTGATCTAGTCTTCGATCACAATATAATTGTAAAAACTAAATATTATTAAAAAAAACCCAAAAACAACCGAAAAAACCAAAAACTCCGAAAAAAACAACTAAAACCTAAACCGAAAAAATTAATATTATGTTGGTTTGATTTATTTTATAGTTTTAATAAACCGACGTGATTGGTTTGTTTGTTTTTTTAATAAAAATCGAACCAACCCGACCTATGTACACTCCTACCTAAGAGTATGGAGAACATTATTCTTAAATAAAATTCTGAGTTTACTCTGTCTTTACTGAATTAAATTTTGAAGCGAATTTTGGATCCAAAACAAATATAGTCCATATGGGTACCGTCAGACTCCTTTTGACTGGTAAAGTGACATTTGATTAGATTGAATGCGCTAAGTGATGATTTGAGAGAGTAGAGGCTCTGGTTGATGCTTTGGGTTGAGTTTTGGCTTACAGATCTTCTATAAAGGCAAATTGAGAGGTACCTTGGCTTTTTCTGAAGTGTTGTATGTTTGTTGCTTGTGTTCTACGAATTGTTTAGGATTAGAGGTCCCGCTTAGATGAAATAACGAGAATCTCTTCGGGTACTAGAGTCTTTTGATGGATTGTAGTAATATAATGGCTTACCTTTGTTAGTCTTAATTGAGGATATGATTAGATTAGGTTGAGGTAGATACTGGTAAACTTCAAAGCTTACAGGATCTCTCTTTATTTATTTTATGCTTATCCATATTTAAGATACTTTAGCTATTGATATAATTCTTTATTTAAAGGTTTGCACTATTGACAACCAGACCTAAGATATATCTTATTATTTATCTTTAAGCATGTTTTGGGATTAATCTGTCTTCTTTTCTTCTGCTTCTAATTTACTTAGACCATTGAGTTTGGATATGGAATAGGCTTACCTATCTGGAGAGTGTGACACATGCCATTATGTACTCTATTTGGGTCGTGATAAATTGGTATCTGAACCTCAAGTTCGTTGATCTCATAAGTACAAGTTAAGTCTAGTAAAATCTTGTAGATCAGTATGGAGACATCAGTTATCTATCTTCAAGAGTCTACATTACTTTAAGAGAAATTCATTTTTTATTATGTGTTATGCATTCATATCTTTGTATTACTCAAAAACCTCTTATTCACTCTCTCACAGATGGTGAGCGCGCGTTCTTTCTTAGCTAGAGATTCAGAGTTTGTGTCCTACGTGCGCATAAGAGCAGAGGTCGAGATAGAGGCCAACTTGTGATTGAATCTTCGGGTACTAGGATTTCCAGTGATGGATTTATTGAGTTAGAAGGGTTGAGGTCAATGCAGGCACTACCTGTGACCATATCTATGCTTGAGGATAACTTGGTTTTGAGTGTTGGATTTCTCTTAAAGGGTGGATCTTATTTTAATTTCGAATGTTATTATGGGGCTCCAGATTCTAGATGCATATTTAACTGTACGCTCTCCTGGTGTTGATGAGATACTGTCGGGGTTTCTCCATATCCGGTGATGCTACTCTTTATGTACATGGAGGGGCGGAGTAAATGTGTAGAGTTCATGAGGACGGATCTTCCTTGATTCGATGGAGATCCTAGGTGGAATGCTTAAATGTTCATGCTTGATGGCCATAAGAGATTACAGTTTGGGCTTACTAGATTCTAATAGAGTGAATTGTGTTGCCTTCCAGTTCTTTCATCTTTGGGCCAGCCAGCCAGTGGTGAAGGACTTTTGTAGCCAGTAAATCAGTTGGATCACTTCTTCTTTTATGGGATCAATTTGCTCGCGAATTTTTAGAGGAGCTTTTAGATCAAATATCCTCAATATCTCAGTAAAATGTGATATAATTCACCGTATGACACCACAAAAATTAATACTCATGTAAGACATCAATAATATCAATTCATGGATTCACTCAGGCATCATAATAAAGACAGATAGCAAATAATGCTCAAACAAAACCAATATCAACACTCACTCTGATATTACTATAATAATCACCTCTTAAGTTAAATATAATGGTCATATAGGCCCCCACTTTGACATCACAAATATAATAATATCTTACATCAACAATAATACTCAAATAAGTCTCCACACGAGTAACACAATAAAATAACTATCTAAAAATATGAATCGCACAATGCAATCCCCAATCCATAGAATGATTTACATGAATGGTTAACTACCCAAATCAGTCTGAAGAAATTTAAGTCATAACCTACTTCAAAAAGGCAAAACACGAGTCAGGGCCCTTCAACATGGAGCTTTTCCTTTACAAGTTGTTTTGAAATACATCAAATCTATCAAAAACGTAATATATATATATTAAAATGAGTCTGATAATATTCATATTAATTACTTTTCTTTTAGATCCAAAAACAGTTCAAAAATCATCCCCGAGAAAAAAAAGGGTAAAATCAAAATTCTATTTAAGAAACATGTTTTTCGTACTAAGAGGATTCTAAATTTAAAAATCCAATGAAAAATGAGTTAAGCTTGACTTAAAATCGAATAAAATCAATTTTAGATTTTACTGCGTGAAAACTTCAAAATTCAAGTTTTGAAATCAAAGATCTGAAATTGTTTTGAAGATGAAATCAATATGAAATAACAAAAATGGAAATTTAGAGTCTACACAAACATTATTGATGAAAAATTACTTTGAAATCTCTAAGAACTAAGGTCTTAGGGATGAAAAATACTGAAAATGAGATTTTGGACAAAAACGAAATTCAAATTTTGTTCTGGTAATATTTGTCCTTCGCGAATGTAGACCACAGACTAAAAACGCAAAAGTCAACCCAACCCAAGTACCACAATCACAATAAAGGTTGATCCAGACTCGAACCAGTCAACCAAACCCGAGTACCACAATTACAATAAAGATCAATCCAGACTCGAACCATTTAACCCTTCATAAACCTGACCACAACCCCGCGATCACAATGAACCATACTTTCATTCTCCATGAACGTGACTTGAGGCCTGCAAACATAAATAAAGAACTCTTCAAACACCAGAAACAACTAATCAGAAGTAACATAAGGCTGAAAAATATCTCTAAGTGGATCCTCAAAATTTGTTCGTAACTCCATAAAAATAAATTAACAATGGTGCTAGGCTAATTTCAATATATTTGGGCCTAATATAACTATTAGATATACCAAAAGAGGTCATATGAATAAATTAAATTAAACCGCAAGACCTCTTTTAAGCTATATTAACTAATTTCTCGTCTAAGAGCTCAAAACTAAATATAAAGTCTCAAAATCCAAACCATTCATAGTACTAACTCAACATCAACATTTCAGATCTATTGGAACTAGCAGAATCATCACCCAACGCTCAGATCATGAAATATGATCAAAACGAAATTATACACTTTCAAGACTTCAAAAGCTTAAACTCACTCCAAACACCGTTGAATGCTTTGGGGACAGTTCCAACAAGCCTCATGATACAAGAGAAGACTAGGAATTCACAAATTAGACACACAAGATGTAAAAATCAGCAAGCAAAAACAACATAAAAGAAAGGGGATGAAGAAGAAGATTGCATAAACATAAAGATAGATAGAAAGACCCTTACTTCTACCAAGTGATTAACAAAAGATGGTGTATCAAACCATCAATCACACCTCACCAATAGAATCTCAAACCTTCCTCTTAGGTGGACCAAGAGAATTCACACTCCTCAAAACCCACCTTTTTTGCCAATTTGTCAACACAAGTTAAGTCCATCAATTGTGTTAACTCTAATTCAGTTTCTCTCTCTTAAGGAGAAGGAGAATAATACAAGCTAACACTAATATTACAATCTGAAAATTCACTCGATTCATTATGTCAAAACTTAGGAAAATAAAAGCTAAGGTTCCTATTTATACTTATTACAACCAAATGACAAAAATGCCCTTAATGAGGGGCTTAGAAAAGGGCTCCTATGGAGTGTTATTTTGGAGTGTAAAAAGTCCATCATGCCCTTAGTAAAAGGCGCCTCTTGAGTGTAAGGACCCTTCTCCTTTCTTCACTTGGACAAGGCTTTGTAATGGTTCCAAAAGGTCTTCAAGTACTTACAAATCCGAGACTTGATCCTTTGACAATCCAAAACTTGAATCTTCTACAAGACCTTGTAATTATTGTGCTCTTTATGCTTGTATCATCCTCTCCATCTTGAAAGGAATTTGACCTCAAATTCACACCTTGCAAAATCAAAGAGAGGGACAACAAACACACAATCCTCATGATAGGAGGGTTAGCATTAGTGCCAAAATTATACAAACACACCAAGGGGTACACTCTTGGAATATAGCCAATAATCCTTTGTTATAATCATGAAACACTTATTACAAGCATTACAAAAGACATGACTAAGACTGACATCAAAGAAAGAAGAGTGCAACCCAAAATAATCACATATATCAACAAGCCAAGGTTGTTCACATCTGAAATACATCCACGGGTCCCTTGTGTGTGACATGAAAAGCTTAGCATGAATGACACAAAGGAGGTAGTTTTGAAAAATATCAAGATATAAGGAAACTACAATGGTCTTAATGGTTTTACTATACCCAAAAGGTAAGACTACCTTTGGTTTAGGAACCATAAGTTACATTTATTTTATTACCTCTACAAAGGACCTCATAAAATATGGTGCCTCTACTGATATCAAGGTCCACCTCACCCACATATCACTATAATTCAAATAACGAAACCTGCCACCAAACTTTCTACCTCTACACAATACAAATTCAAAATTAGCATTATATCATCATAGGTAAAGAGGTAGTATAGAAAGGAATCAAGTGTGAATACATCATGCCGAGGGGGTAAACTTTTAAAATACAACCAGAAATCCCTTATTTTTTCCATAAAACATTAATTATATGCATCACAGAGGATAGGGCTAAGGTAAACATCAAGGGACAATAAATTCAAGCCAAAACAATCCCTTTCCCAGCCCACTAGTACAGCGGGATCAAATGGGTGAAGTGTCCAAAGGAATAAACCGAGGCTAATCATTCCATTTACTAGGTTATTACACTTACCCAAAGCATTATCAAAGAAGGAAGCATGTACTTTTACACTAGATGTACCTAAAATCACATCACAACTTTTTAAACTCAAGGGAGTGTAGAATGTACCCAAGTTACCTTGGTTTGTACTAGGGCAGACCACTAGTGTGTGAATACTCTTGTCCCTTGGTAATGGAACCTTATTCAATTTATAAGTGCTAGCACTAGATGGACACAAATCATTCTTACAAAAAGAATTAATTTTGTCATCCAAAAGATCAACTAGTGCTTGCATACTCACAACAAGAGTTTGGTCCGTATGAAAACTAACAACACCAAGAGTATCACAAAAAGAAGATTCACACACTTCTTTACTAAGAAAATCCAAAACTACACCACTTTGGCCACTACTAGCCACATCACAACATTTTAAGTTCAAGAAAGTGTAGAAGATAGCTTTTTTACCTTGTAGATCATGTGAAGTGTGTTCTTCACTTGATTTGGGGTTAGGGAAGCCTTCATGCTCCACATTTCAAGGGAATAGTTCAAGTTTTCACTTTGGACTCACTCCTTCATCACTTGCCCCAAAATTGAGACTTTCGACCAAGGGCTTGAAGGGAATTTCCTTGGCCTTCTCCTTGGGGATTCTAGGGTCTTGAACCTGCACATGAGAAGAGAAAATACTAGGCAAAATGCTATTATTTGGGTTAGTGAATATCAAGGGTCCTTTGTGGACAAGATCCACGATCAAGTGTTCTTTTTCCCTTCCAATTTCACTACCCGTGGCTTCCCTTTCCCTTACCCTCTTTTATTCACACTCTTCTTGTATCCCACCATCCATTTTCTCTCTATATAAGGCTTGACCTCATTCTCCTTGGATTCTAACTTGTGGAGAGGAGGCATTGGATTTGGTTGATGGTAGGCTTGGATTTGGTGGTTTGAATTTTGTGGAGGTTTTGGTGGACATAGTCTATCAACTCCCACTTTAATTATAATTATGTCACGCCTCATGAATCATAAATCACCTTTTATAATGTAATAACCCACCCTTCAAATCTCTCCTCAAAGCATCATTATTATCCTCCATTTTTCAGGCAAAGGCCTAAAAGTGAGCCTTCAAGGATCCCATTATATCATTTCCCAAGGATTGGGATAAAGAAACCTCGACTTTTATGGTCAATTGTACCTTAAAAAAGCAAAAAAAAAAAACAGCAATAAACACAACCTACAAAACGAGCAAACAAGTTAGTTCAAAAGCCTCACTTCACTCTCACTCAACCTCACCTCACACTTGGCTTCACAAGTGTTGGAGAATCGGCAAAACTTGGCAAGTTACTTAAGAGGTGAGAAGCTTTGGATCGGAATTGATCTTTGGTTGAAATGACTCAAATAAAGTGATGCACGCACTTGAACCAACAAAATACTACAACTTAAAATGAGAAAAACACACAAAAAAAAACTGAAAACACGAAATAAACGAACTCTAGACTAATTACCAACCTAGTAGGTACTTACTAGTTGCTAATTAGTGATAGAATTAGCTTAGAAGAAACTAGAATAAAAAATCAAAAACTAGGAAATCTAATTTTAGAGTCGAATTTTGGTTGAGCACAAGTGATGACATGGCACTACGCGGTTGGTTGTCACTTTCCGAATTTTCAATTTTTCCAAAACCTTGTTTCAGCCAAGCACTCTTCTAGGGATGAAAGAATTTTGGTTTTAGAGTAAAAATAGAGGTTTTTTTAAGCCTTTTTGGAGCTTCAAATGAATTCAAAATGAGTTGGTCCCCTCCTTGTACTTTCAAGTATACTTGTTTGTCTTTTGTCCCCTCCTCATTTTGGAAGAATGGAATATTCTTTGAATATGCCTTTGGACCAACAACTTTTCACTCTCTTTCTTCCATTTTTTTGGATAAAACAATATCTTTTGAATATTCTTCTTCACTAAGATATGAAGATCAAGGATGAACAAGATGAATATTCAAGTGTTGGCCAAGTTTGACCAACAAGCAAATGGACTCCAAATCTGATTTTCTTTTTGTATATCTAGGTTCCTTATGCTAAGACAAACTCAACCCACTAAAATTCATCCACAACTCAAGTCACAAACACAAGCCAAAAATGCCACCCCCTCCAATAAGCTTCAAACAAGCCACTACAATGGTCGATCTAGCTCAAAACCAACCAAACTTCACTCTAAAAGTAGATCTAAACTCCCTAGGCACTAGAGAGTAAAGATTTAGTGCAAGAAACTTCAAAGACAAAGTAAAAACTTGTAGATCTAAGTCCTAAATTTGGATCTAACACAAGACAACACTAGACAACATTTTTTTTTTGTATTTTCTGATTTTTTGACTCTTTTTTGTTGAGATAGTCTAGATAAGAACACTAAAACCAAGATTTAGGGATGTTGGAACAACCCTAACCAAGGCTCTGATACCAAATGATACAAGAGAAGTCTAGGAATTCATGAAATGGACACATAAAATGCAAAAATCAGCAAGCAAAAACAACACAAAAGAAAGGGGATGAAGAAGAAGATTGCATAAACGTAAAGATAGATAGAAAGACCCTTACTTCGACCAAGTGATTAACAAAAGATGGTGCATCAAACCATCAATCACACCTCACCAATAGAAGCTCAAACCTTCCTCTTAGGAGGACCAAGGGAATTCACACTCCTCAAAACCCACTTTTCTTGCCAATTTGTCAACACAAGTGAAATCCATTAATTGTGCTAACCCTAATTCGGTTTCTCTCTCTTAAGGAGAAGGAGAATACTACAAGCTAACACTACTATTACAATCTAAAAATTCACTCAATTCATTATGTCAAAACTTAGGAAAATAAGAGCTAAGGTGTCTATTTATACTTACTAAAACCAAATGACAAAAATGCCCTTAATGAGGGGCTTAGAAAAGAGTTCCTATGGAGTGTTATTTTGGAGTGTAAGAAGTCCATCATGCCCTTGTAGACATGTAATTTTGTCCTTTTCCGAAAATATTTTAATCATTTTTATTTTATTTTTATTTTTTTAATTTTTATTTTTATTTTTACTTTTATTTTATTCACCTTACCATACTTTTGTTTAATTGATAATTTCTCCGAAAAAAATTGAAAATAATTAAATACATAGCATCTTTGTCACCTCACTATACCACCTCAACATCTCACTTTCCATTTTTCATTGAATACATGCAAAAGGCACACACCCTACTCATTTTTCCACACGCCACCCTCATCTTTCCACATGACACACTAAATTTTTCACATACCACACACTTATTCCCACAAGCTACCAGTTATATGCTTCCACATAGGATAATAAATAAAGAAAACGAAAAAACAAATTAAAAATATAAAAGAAAATTCTAAAAGGGGAAAAGGGGGAGACTCATTCTTTCATCATGATCTTCTCCACAATAACAACAATCACCAAATCATCTTCCTCACAAGAAGAACAAAAAAATGAGGGAGAGAAGAGAGAATCGTGCGAGAGAGAAAAAAAATTGAGAGAGAAACAATATCGTGAACAGTGTCATGAATAGTATTGTGAACAGTGCCATGAACAGTGTTGTGAACAGTACCATGAATATTACGTGAACAGTGTCGGTTTTCGGGTTTGATTGGATTTATAGAGCTTCAGTTTTGGGTCTCATATTTTTCATTACGGTGTTGGAGTTCGTCATTGCTGAGGTCCTATTAGGAATTCTATAGTCCGGGCTTTCTTTATTTTACTATCAATGAAATTGATTCTTCAAATATCTATCTCTCAACTCTACTTTTTTATTATATCGAAGTTGATTAATATCGTGATTTTGTGGTGCGGTTTTGAATATTTCGAGCAAAATGTTAATTGTTGTTGTGGATATGAATGATTGGCATGCTTAAATGTTTGAATTTTCATTGGGGTATGTATTGTTGGTTTCGGATTTTGAAAAGTGATTTGATAGTCGAACTGGTTTAATAATGTGGTTAAAAATAAATTTGGGGGATGAAATTGAGAAATTGATAAAAAAGTTGAATTTAGATTAGCTTTGGTTTATTGTTGTTTTGTTTAATTCGTAATGAGCATGAATATTGTTGGAATGTGATAAAATTATGATATGTTCAAATGGATAGGCGAATGTTGGTTTGGGTAGGTAAAAATTTAGGAATAAGTTTTCTTGTTGAATGTTTGAATGTGGAATTTGAATTGAACGGTTTTGTTTTAGTTCTTGCATTTGGAAATGTATTCATTTAATCGGGAAATGCCCCGTTATCACTTGTATTTATTCGCTGAGGAATGCCCCGAAGTATTTTGTATTTGGAGGACGTCCGTGATGAAGGGCCGAGGAATCGAGTAGCATGGGAGTGTAGTATAAAATTAGTGTAGGTTAGAGTAGGATTTACATTTTTGCATTCTTTTTCTATTTTGGACTGTATAATTGGACAGGACGTTGTTTTGGGATTTTTTTGCTTGATTGATCGTTTAATTTATGTTTGGTGTGGTTTATACATTCATAGTGTTCAAATTAGCCGATATACTCCACCAAGCGACCGTGGTCAAACCATGGGATCGAGGGGTACCTAACACCTTCTCCTCGGTCAACAGAATTCCTTAACCGGAATCTCTATTCGTGGATTAGTTTTATAGAGTCAACACCATTTTGAAAAAGGATATCCACAGGTGACTTGGCACACCTGATTTATGCCAAGTCGCGACTCTGAGTTTAAATGTAAATAATTATTTTCGAAATAAAATTTTTATTTTTTGTCACTTTAATAATGAAAACCCTTTCGAACTATAAAATTAATCTTTTTGGAGTTGAAAAAAAAGCGATGTGACAGCTCTGATGACTCTGCTGGGGATTTTTCAGAATTCGAGCTTATTTAGGAGTTGTATCGGCTTAGTTTGGCACTATAGGTGTATAGACATTTTGTTTGTGTTGTTTTGTGTTATTGTTTAACATTGTTGAGTGCCTACATGCTCTTTGTTTACAATTTTTACTTTATGTGTTACTGTTTTATACTTGGCATCATGTGCATAACCCGAGTTTTTTTTTCTGCAACAAGTCCGTAGTACACGTGTGTACACGACCTATAGTTGAGTCACCTTTATTTTAAGAGCGGGACCCTTTGGGTTGTAAGGAGTAGGTGGACAGCTAAAGCAATCCACTATCGACCATATGCTCCCCCGAACAGCCTTGTTAGTGGATCCCAGCGTAGGTCAGCCTTTAGGTTATGCTTATCTGCATCATATTTAGAAGTAGTGGGACCCACGTGGTCCTTTGTAGGAGACTCATCTCTAAATCATCCATATGTGCTAAATGTTGCATCTTTAAGGGTAACGTGGTCATTTGACGGACTGATTTGGTGAAAGCATGTGTTAGAAGTAAAGTGCGTAGGAAAGAAATGTTGAAAAGAAATAGAAAAAAAGAAAAGGAAGGAGTGAAAAAAAAATATATAGTTTCGTAATTTTTTTAGAGTTCTTTATGACTTTTATTTTTTCACAATCTGAAAATTCAAAATGATTTTCTTACTTTTTCACGCATTTACTGAAAAAAGAAAAACCTCAAAAAGATTTCTCCTTTATATCCTTGAGCATATATTCACAATTCAAAATTTTCAAAAAACATTTTTAGGAGCTTTTTATAAAAGGAAAATTCAAAAAAACATTGTAGAAGTTTTGTACATTTCATATAATGAAAATACCAAAAAAAAAAAATCTTTCATAGTTGTTGATGTAAGTTTTATGTGAAGTGTCTGATTAAAACCCCAAAAAGATTTTATTTGTCTCTCTTTGGTCGTGTCTCTTAAGTTAGGGTCAATCTGTCGTTTAATTCTTAATTGTCCTATCTGGACGAACTACATACCCCTGATTTTCCTCTTTCGGGATGTGAGATACATAGGCAGCCTATTGTTTGTTTGGGGATCTTATTTAAAAAATTCAAAAAAAAAAAATTCTTTACTCTTTATTTAGAGTAAGTGTTTCACATATGCCTCGAAAAGAACACTACAAAAAGATTTTCCTTAATAGTCATAGGTTTAATTTTTGGTTAATATTATTTGAAAAATTCAAAAAGATTTTCTTCACTCTTTATTTAGAGTAGGTGTTTCATATACATTTTTAAAAGGAAACTATAAAAATATTTTCCTTTAAGAGCTTCAAGTTTAATATTCATATAGAATTCAAAATTGAAAATCCAAAAAGATTTTTCTTTGGTAATCGTAGCTTTCATTTTTGTATAGAGAGTTTTAACCTAAAAAATGTTGATAATTGGTTATTTTCTTTTTCTTCTTAAAGTCTCTAGGAAAAAAAAAAGAAAAATAAGAGGAAAAAGAGTTTGGTTGGCCATTTTGGCAAAACTTCACGAACTACACACACATGATTCTCCTCTTTCGGGGGTGAGATACGTAGGTGCCCTTCTTGGGTTCGGTGATCTTTTAAAAAAAAAGGAAAAAGAGGCTTTGAAAAAGTGTTGAACTCTAACACATTTGTTATTTTTTTGTTGAGTCAGTTTAAAGTGGTTGGTTTATGGCATTCTGGCTGGTCCTTCACATCACACCAAATCCAAAGGGTTAGTTGTGTCCAACAAAGATATAGAGAGTGACATCATGGATCAAACAAAGAATCAGGAAAATGAGAGTTTAAAACAAGAGATTAGGAGGCTAAGACAACAAATGACAAAAATGCATCAAGCTTGGGCCAGTGGATTGCCTCCTCCTCTATTTCCCTTTATTTATCCTACAAATACCTCAAGTTTTCCACCAAAATCTCAAAGTCAGTTTTCTACTGTTGTTGATGCATTTCAACATGACTCAGAATACATTCTAAGCCAAAAGCATCTTAATACTTCCACCACTTTTCCTCTAGCTCCTCAGCATAAGCCTGCTATATTCACAACACCACATGTCGTCTGTGATCTTGTTGCTCAATCCTTTATTGGAACTTCCACACTGGCTCGCCCAACGGTTGTGCCTCCCCATGCTGTTAGTGAACCTATATTCAATACTCTTGGTGATTATTGTTATACTCCTGAGCCTGATTTTAAGTTAACTATACCACCAAAATTTATTAATAAAAAGTCCAGTGTGCTAGAAGAGTCGGAGAAAATGGTTGGAAAAATGAAGAGTGCAAACAATGCTATGAAAATTTCTCTAGGACCTGCGGGTAAAGAAAATGTTTCATACAAAGACTGGGGCATGCCTTCAAGTGCTAACCTTCCTCCAATATTTGGAATGTCAAAATTTAAGGAGCAAGATGGGCATGAGGAATCCATGAAACATTTGGGAAATATTGCAATCAATTAAGGGAACCTGGAGGGAAGAAGAATGAGAAAGATCACATTGCTATTGTAGTTGCAGAACGAGCACATCCAAGAAGATGACGTCATCGTTACCGTCAGTCTCAAGCCCAAGTTCATACCCAAGCTCTCTGTAATCACTCCCAAAATCCATTATACCCTGTTTCCCCACCTCCATATCTAGTATATTGCGCACAACCGTATGTTTAACTCCCTCCTTACTCAAAATGGCGCGCACCAACTCCTCAGAGTCATCCTCCAATTCTACAAACATACCAAAGCCCTTCTAGGACCGATGTCTGATCCAGGTTAAATAATGAAATGAGGCAGAAATTGAGGAAAAGTTTCACACCAATTGGAGAGTCGTATGCCAATTTATTTCAGAGATTGTCATAGAGAGGCATGATCACTCCTCTCCTTGGGTATACTCCTGACCCACATTTTAGAAGTTTTGATCCTAATTTATGATGTGCATATCATTCTGATGTTCAGGGTCACAGTATTGAAGATTGTCGTGCTTTGAAAAGAGAAATTAAAAAGATGATTCAGGACAAATTGATTATGGTACAGAACATTGACAGTGAGGAAAAATCTAGTCATGATGATATGCAAACCAGTGGCTAAGATGTCAGGCTGAGCAATTGAGAAGTCACCCCTCTCCCTACTAGGAAGAGGTCTGGTAGTTTGTTTTATTTTATTTTCTGCAATCCGAATTATTTCATGGTTGTAGTTTGCGATCTATCTTGTTTTGTCCATTTGTCATTATGTTTAAACCCTTCTATCTTTTATTTTAATTAAATGAAGTGTCTCTTTTTCCTTTGCATTTTAAATATGTTTTGTTTGCTTGTTTTCTTTACATAGTACATTTTATGTTGATTCTAGTAATATGACATACTAGCATAATTTTCGGTCAGATCTTAAGATCCACTTTAAGCATGAACATTGAAACAGAGGGTTAAAGTTAGAAAAAGAGAGAATCTGAGAAAATAGGTAGAGTGTTGGGGCATTTGGTGATCAAGTTGAAGCCTTATTTGAAAATTAAGGCAATTATTTTGAGAATCGTGAGAATAACTTGGTCAGCATTTGAAAGACATGTCTCAATTAGGTCAAATAGTGGATGTGTGATCCTACATCAAAAGGAATAGAAAAATTAGCTCCACGAAAGCATGAGAAATGTACAACAAAGATGGAGTTTGCAGAAGAAGTAGCGACGCACAGTCTCAGTTAAAATTAGTGTTGTAAAAATATCACAAATAATCTTCATCTCTCACTTTCATATTGCATGATATGTATTTTCATTTTCAAGGATTGATATGACGAAGGCATTTCATTCTGCTATCCAAATATCGTGCATCCTTTCTTTACCCCATTTGATCTTTAGTCCTATTTTCTTTGATTCCCTTTTTTTGGAATCAAGATAGAGTCAGCAAAACTCAAAAGAAAGGTGTCGAGCAAAAAAATAGAGTCAAAAGGTATAAAAAAGAAAGAAAAAAAATGTGTCCAAAAAGAAAAAAAAGAGTGTCAAGCAAAATAGAGTCAGAAAAATCTCAAAAATAGAGTCAATAAAAGAAAAGAAAAGGAAATCAGAATCAAACAAAAGAACGAGCCGCCAGAACTACGCGTGACCTGATTCTCCTCTTTTGTGGGTGAGATATGTAGGTTACCCTACTCAGGGCTCGGTCCAACTAAATAAACAATTTAGAATTGGCCAGTCAAAAGGAGTTGGGGCATGAGTTAATCCTCATTGTTTGAGTTGACTCCAAAAGTTGTAAGTCCTCTAAAATTGGTAAGTCCTACCCACTTTTAGTATCGTTTGGGCCCCATGTCATCCTTTCTTTCCAACCCTATCCAAAATCCAAGTTACAACGAAAGAAAGACCTTCGGATCAATCTTTGAGAATGTTAAGGCTAAGCATGCAATGGATGTGATGACGCATTTTGGGAACTACTCCTCTTCCTCATAAAATCAGGAGAGAAATAAAAATGAGAGAGTCTTATTGGTGAAAATTCTCACGGGCACCGTAAGATGATAGTAAGTTGAGAGAGATAAAAATGAGAGAGTCTTGTCGCTGAAAACCCATACAGGCACTTTAAGACGACTGTGAGTTGAGAGAAATGAAAATAAGAGAATCTTATTGGTGAAAAACCCTTTCGGATACTATAAGGCAATGGTAAGGTGTTAAAAAGAAATGAGAGAAGCTTGTTGGTGAAAACCCTTCAAGGCGCCACTAGCCGAATGGGGTCTTAAATGCAGTTGACCTAAGGAAGCAACTCAGTTTCAGGGCCATTAACTCAACAACAATGGGTAGAAAGTTTGGATGAAAAGATCAAGCTGCTTAATTCGAAATGCATGGCATATTCATTAGTGTTGACTGTCATTTTTAGATGGATTTTTTGTTTCTTTGTTTCAAAAGGGTACATTCACTGTCTTTTCTTTCTTCTCTTTATTTTTATTTTATCTTTCTTGAGTCAGTTATCCAAACAAAAATTGTCATTCTTTTTTTCGTTTCTTGTCTTTGAGTCAAGTCTGTGTCAAAACAAGTAAAAAAAAATTGCAAAACTGGCTACCAGCTTCTTTAATTGCACAAAGCAAGAAAAAAGAGCCAGCACATCAAAAAAGACATGATTGTGAGCCAAAATAAGGCATACAGAAAGTTCTGTCAACAGACAAGTCTGGGCACTCATGGAAATACCAAATTTCAAAGGATTTATCTGAAGAGCATGGCAAAGCAAAGATATTGTATTTGTTTCAAAGTCACTCTTAATAATCTTAGTTTGGGTCAATGATGCATCAAGTCAATGATATATGTAATAGCTGGAAGCAAGGTTAAATATGATGACCGCAAGAGCATTTTCCACGAAATCCAAAGCCATAAACCTGCCTCCATGTTTTTAAACTCACAACTTTTCATTGCATGAAACAGGAACACATGTTACCTTCAAATCAAGGATTTCAAAGCCTAAACATCAAGGCCCGTAATTTCTCATTTTTACTAATGCAGGAAGCAATGTTGCTGCACAGGTTTGATAATTAAATCATGGTAAAAATTCATCATCTTATATCCCTCGGAGACACACTTTCTTGTCCAGGGATTTCAACTTTCATTTGCTGGATGATACACTTCTTAAATTAAACCTTCACTCCTAGAAGACGTACCTTTTAGTCGAGTCATTCCCTTTGATTCCTATAAGACGTATCTTTTAGTCAGGTCATTCCCTTTGGCCCCTAGA
This sequence comes from Capsicum annuum, assembly GCF_002878395.1. Lineage (NCBI taxonomy): Eukaryota > Viridiplantae > Streptophyta > Magnoliopsida > Solanales > Solanaceae > Capsicum > Capsicum annuum. Next base: position 249,145,911 of record NC_061111.1, on the reverse strand, counting down.
AGACGTACCTTTTAGTTGAGTCATTCCCTTTGATTCCTATAAGACGTACCTTTGAGTCGAGTCATCTCCTTTGATTCCTAGTAAGACGTACCTTTTTAGTCAAGTCATCTCCCTTGATTCTTATAAGACGTACATTTTAGTTGAGTCATTCTCTTTGACTCCTAGAAGACGTACCTTTTAGTCGAGTCAATTCCTTTGATTCCTATCAGACGCACCTTATAGTCAAGTCATTCTCCTTGATTCCTATAATGATGTGACTTTCGCAAAGGTCCTTTTATGATAAACTGGGGAAAAATTTAATTCTTGTGTTGGAACTTTACTTTCCTGGCATATGAAATCTCTTTATAATAATCTTTGTTTGGGATAATTTTCTTTCTAGTTTTGATGTGATTTCAGGAGTCCGCCCGAAGCACAGGGCGAATAAATAAAAAGTCAAGCAGCAAGGTGAAGAAATTGAAAGTCAAGCAACAAGGTGAAGAAGTTGAAAGTAAAGTAACAAAGTGAAGAAAATGAAAGTCAACAGATCGAAAATAGCAAGTCAGGAGCCCGCCTGAAGAACAGGGTGATGAAATTGAAAACCAAGTAACAAGTTGAAGAAATTTCAAATCAGGAGCCCGCCTTAAGAATAGGGTGATGAAACTCAAGTCAAGAGTCCAACAGAAGCTTCGTAGATAGGATTTTGTAATTTAATTTATGTTTTTAACTTGTAATTTTTATTTTGATGTAATAACAGAGCCATGGATCGGAACCTCGATGGGACCTCACTCAACTCTCCAACTCGGCATAGTCCATATCCTTCCAATCCTTTGAGATAATTGTCACTCGATTCCCTCATAACTTGGGTGGGTAGGATGTCCTAAGTCAAGACCTAGTTTCCCTCCTTCCTCATGCTCCGTGCTTTTGAATAAAGGCCAGGACAAAATTCTTTCTCGTTATCTACTACTTTGTATGAAAACACCATGTGTTTACATCCAAAGGGGGCATGATGTAGATACGTAATTTTGTCCTTTCCCAAAAATATTTTAATCATTTTTATTTTATTTTTATTTTAAAAAAAAAATTATTCATCTTACCATACTTTTGTTTAATTGATAATTTCTCCCCAAAAAAAGAATTGAAAATAATTAAATACATAGCATCTTTGTCACCTCACTATGCCACCTCAACACCTCACTTTTCATTTTTCATTGGATACATGCAAAAGGCACACGCCCTACTCATTTTTTCACACGTCACCCTCATCTTTCCACATGCCACACTAACTTTTCCACATGCCACACACTTATTCCCACAAGCCACCAATTATATGCTTCCACATAGGATAATAAATAAAAAAAAAAAACAAATAAACCACAATAAAAACAATCACCAAATCATCTTCCTCACAAAAAGAACAAAAAAAATTGAGGGAGAGAAGAGAGAATCGTACGAGAGAGTGAAAAAATTGAGAGAGAAACAGTATCGTGAACAGTGGCGGTTTTCGGGTTCGATTGGATTTACGGAGCTTCAGTTTTGGGTCTCAAATTTTTCAATACGGAGTTGGAGTTCGTCATTGTTGAGGTCCTATTAGGAATTCTATAGTCCGGGCTTTCTTGATTTTATTATCAACGAAATCGATTCTTCAAAGGTCCATCTCTCAACTTTACTTTTTTATTATATCGAAGTTGGTTAATATCGTAATTTTGTGGTGCGGTTTTGAATATTTCAAGAAAAATGTTAATTTTTGTTATGGATATGAATGATTGGTATGCATAAATGTTTGAATCTTCGTTGGGGTATGTAACGACCTGAAAATTTGATGAAATATGTGAAATTTGTGATTTTATATGTTTGACTATTTTACCCCTCCCTGTAGTTGCATTATGGTATTTCTGGGGTATGGGAGTTATTGGCATGATTTTTGATGCATTTTAGTATCATTTATGCAATATTGTGGTTTTTGAGGCTTTAAGAGTCTTATTTTGGACTTATGTGGATATCTTTTGATCCGTGCGACAGATGACCGAACGGACTGCGCCAGAAGCTCCAGAATATTGATTTTAGGCTAGGTAGACCTTGGGTTCGGGTCCTGTTGCACCCGAGCTCATTTCGACCTATTGGTCAGAAAGTTGAAAAATTAGAAAGTTGGGTGTGGGACCCATTTTTGGTCAAAACGACCTCGTATAGAAAATCTGACTTTGCCAGTAGATCCGGAATGTCGATTTTAGTGTGTTAGCATATTTGGTATAATTTTACGGCTTTTAAATCTCATTTCGATCTTCGGTTTGGAAAATTGTGATTTCGGATTTCGAGGGTCAATTGTGTGAAAATGAATTTTTCTGGAAATCGTGTAGCGCCATTGTGTCCGGAACGTCGAATTTAGTCTGGTTGCATAGTTCGTTTGTATAAATCAGATTCCGAACAAATCCTGAGCACCCTGTCGAAGTCCGGAGTAACTTTAAAAAAAAAAATACAGCTATTGCAGATTTTTTCGGCTATAAATATAGCAGATTTTTCTCTTTTTGGCCCATTTTGCTCATTTTTCATCTTGCCTCTTGAGAGTTAAACCCTAAATAGTTTGGGAGCTTGAAAGTGAAGTTTGTGGGAGCTTAAGAAGCTATATTAACACCTATTTCTTAATTATATTACGGATTTAAGGTAAAAATTCACCCTTTTCTTAGTAATTTCTTAATTTCTCAAAACCCCAAAAATCTTATCGCATGATTTTAAACCCAAATTTTACCCTTTTCACTTGCATAATATTTTTATCTTATAATTACTAGTTTTTCTTCAATTTAAACTTCAAAACAACTTTAATTCTTGATTTCAACCCGAATTTCAAATATTTTACCCGATAAAACTCAAAAATGGTTTTTCTTAGATTTGAACCTCGTTTTTGACTCGATTTAACTTGGGTTTTCAGCTGTAGGTTCCTAAAAATATGAGAAACATATTTTTGAAGTAAAGTTCCGATTTTGACCTTCTTTTTCGGAAACTCATTTTGGGAGTCTGTTTTGACCCCGAACCAAAAGTAGTTAATATGGGTGTCGTTGGTTTTGTTTTGACACATAGATTTCATATTTGATATTTATAGTGAAGTTCGGGATTGTTCGTGAAAAGTAAGGTCGTGGGTTCAAGTATAGCGGACCGATTTCAGCTTTCGAAGTAGGTTATGACTTAACTCTTCAGACTGGGATGGATAGTAAATGATGGTACAAAATACATATTAAGGGTGAAAACTAATCATGCAAAATGGCTATCTACGTGTTGTGCTCGTGTGGGGGCCTATATGTGATGTAATTGTCGAAATTGAAATATTATGTGATATGTTTGACCGTGTGGGGTCCTATGTGACATTGATAGCCTTGAATACATGTGAGTAATTGTATTGTATTGTTTAATGTGGTACCATGGGTGTATTGTGATTATATTCATACTTTACTGGCATATGAGAAGCGGAAATTCATGGATGAAATGAAAATAACGGGTGAATATTGGCTCATGTGGTTGTGGAAATGTATCATTATGGTTGGTTGTGGAAATATATCATGTGGATGGTTGTGGAAATACTTATTGTGATTGGTTGGTACCACCGTGGCAACTTCTGAGAAACACTGGCAACACCTTTTTAAAAATATTGTAACACCTTATAAAACCCTTTCCGAGGGATGTGCCGAAAAAGAGATATAAGATATATGGATTTTATATGGGTTGACGAACCCCCCATGGGTCCTACGTCGGGAAGTTTTGGCTCCATAGGTGTATACGGGTATTGTGCGATGATCCCGGAGGTTGTGTGACAACCTCGTGCATCATCATCATCATCATTATCATATACATTGCACTTACTTTATTGTGTTTATGTTGTGTTGTATTGCCTTATTGACTTGTCATCTATGCATTTGTCTTACCTTTCTTTACTTGTATTTGATGATCTTGTATCTACATGTTCTCTCTTGCTCTATTTTATATGTGACATAATCTATACTTGTGTTCTATATCTTGATGTGTTTTTTGCAATATATGTGAGATATATTAGAATTGTTAGTGCAAGCGGTGTGGGCTACCGTTGTGGGATATTTTCTGATTGCAGGTAACGTGCCCTTAATGTATATTTTGTATGCCTTATTTACTACTTTGCTTAGTCGTCCTATGATACCTACTGAGTACAAGTGGACCGTACTCATGCGTACTGCGCCCTTTCGATGCAGGTCCTAGCTCGAGTGCGCCTCAGCTTACTTAATTCTGGCGGTTGTTGGAGCTTTCAAGGTAGCGGTTGGACATTCATACGTCCGAAGTTCACCTCTATCTTTCTATACTAGTTATGTCTTATTAGTGTTCGGAGACAGTTATTATTCCTTTGTGGTTATTTTTTTGATGTATTTGACTCTTGGATTGTATTAGTAGTTCTTACACTATTGACACCTGGTTTTGGGCATGATTGATGTTTTGGATAAGTTCTTTCCTCAATGTTATGATTATTTATATGGTTCGACTTCATTCTAGAAGCCTTACCTTAGGTATTTCTGTCTTTTTCTCTATTCGTATCAATTTGGGTGATAGGCTTACTTGTTAAGGTACGCTGCGACAAGTGCCATCATGACCCTCATTTTTGGGTCGTGACAGGGTATGTGTTGTTGGTTTCGTATTTTGAAAAGTGATTTGATAGTCGAACTGGTTTAATAATGTGGTTAAAAATGAATAGGGAATGAAATTGAGAAATTGATAAAAAAAAAAGTTGAATTTAGATTAGCTTTGATTTATTGTTATTTTGTTTAATTCGTAATGAGCATGAATATTGTTGGAATGTGATAAAATTATGATATGTTGAAATGGATAGGCGAATGTTGGTTCGGGTAGGCAAAAATTTAGGAATAAGTTTTTTTGTTGAATGTTTGAATGTGGAATTTGAGTTGAACGGTTTGGTTTTAGTTCTTGCATTTAGAAATGTATTCATTTAATTGGGGAATGCCCCGCAATCACTTGTAGTTATTCTCCGAGGAATGCCTCGAAGTATTTTGTATTTGGAGGACGTCCGTAATGAAGACCCGAGGCATCGAGTAGCATGGGAGCGTAGTATAAAATTAGTGTAGGGTAGAATAGGATTTACATTTTCGCATTCTTTTTCTATTTTGGACTGTATAATTGGACTGGACATTATTTTTGGATTTGTTTACTTGTTTGATCGTTTTATTTATGTTTGGTGTAGTTTATACATTCATAGTGTTTAAATTAGCCGATATACTGCACCAAGCGACCGTGGTCGAACCACGGGATCGAGGGGTTCCTAACACCTTCCCCTCAGTCAACAAAAATTTTTAGCCAGAATCTCTGTTCGCGGATTAGTTTTATAGAGTCAAAATCGTTTTGAAAAAGGATATCCATGGGTAAGTTGGCACACCTGATTTATGCCAAGTGGCAACTCTGAGTTTAAATGTAAATAATCCGTTTCGAAACAAAATTTTCATTTTTTGTCACTTTAATAATGAAAACCCTTTCAAACTATAAAATTAATCTTTTTTGAGTTGAAAAAAAAATGGTGTGACAGCACTTAGTAAAAGGCGCCTCTTTAGTGTAAGGATCCTCCTCCTTTCTTCACTTGGACAAGGCTTTGTAATGGTTCAAAAAGGTCTTCAAGTACTTACAAATCTGAGACTTGATCCTTTGACAATCCAAAGCTTGAACCTTCTACAAGACCTTGTAATCCTTGTTCTCTTTATGCTTGTATCACCTCACAACTCATAAATATCATTTAGTAACAATGGAAAAGGGTAAAATAGTCAAAATACAGCAAAAGCTAAAAATACACAAAGGTTATTACATGTCATGTCCTCATTAAGCTACAGTTGTGTCATGTTCTTTCTAATCATCTCTCTAATACTTCTTCAATCTACCTCTATCTTTCTCAGACCCGCCATAATTGACCCTCCACGCCTTCCTCATATGGACATTTGTACATATTATCTTCAATGCTCCAACTAGTTGTCTCTTTTCCCTCATCTTATCCTCCAAGGAGGCCACTTCCACCTTATTTAGAGTATTATCGTCCTGAATTCTCCCAGTATGCCCACACATCTATTTCAACATCCTCATTATCACTATTTTCATCTTCTGAACGTACGAGTTCTTGATCGGCTAACACTCCACCCCATAAAACATAGTTGGTCTTATAACCACTTTATAAAACTCACTTGTAAGCCTTGGTTGTTCATTCTCATCATATACAACACCAGACGTAAACCTTAATTTCATCCACCGCTTCAACAAGATGTACAATATCCTCACTGATTTCACTATTTTCTTAGGTTATAGACTCAAGATATCTAAAACATTCTCTCTAAAAAATGACATGAGTATCGATCCTCACTACCATATCTAACTCGATAGTTATATCACTAAAATTGCACACTAAGTACTTTATCTTAGTCTTGCATAACCTGAATCCTTTAGACTCCAGGATTTCTCTCCAAACCTCCAACTTATCATTAATTTTATCCTATATCATGTTAATCAATTTATGTTATCTGCAGACAACATACACCCTGACACATCCCCTTGGATATGTCACGTCAATACATCCATCACCACGATAAATAAAAATGAGCTAAGAGCAGATCCCTGGTGCAACCCCATCATCACTGCTCTAAATCTCCTCCCACTGTCCATATCCAGATCTCAACTCCATCTTACATATCCTTAATCATCCTAATATAAGTTATGGATATATCTCTAACCTCCTAACATCTCCATAGAAATAGGAATTAAACATAGATAAATTATGTACTAAATAACAAATTAATTGCTAATTATATGAACAATAAATTAGCAATAAATTATTAAAATATTTATTAATTACCAACACATGTGCTACAAATTTCATGAAAATTCCAATGGAGTGAACTTTATAAATGACTCATACCCAACCACCCCTAAGAGGAGAAAAATGAGGCACAAGACCCTCCCAAGTTTGCAATTAAAAAAGGGGATAAGTGGATTCCACAACTTGTCCCTTTTAAAAAAATTAAGTCCATTGAACATTTGGGACAGTTGTTTGACAACTGCATTAGTTGTCTCAACAACTTCGCACAGTTGTTAAACAACTTCTCTCAATTGTTGAACAACTTCGCTCAATTGTCGAACAACTTTAATAGTTGTCGAACAAAGCGTAATTGTCGAATAACTTTGATAATTGTTGAACAACTTCATAAAGTTGTCGAATAACTATCAAAGTTGTTCGACAATTGAGAGAAGTTGTTTGAACAAAAAAACTTTAAAAAAAACTTAAAAAAATTTTATTCCTACCACCTAATTTTAAAAACTTGAAGAACCTCATTTAATTTGACAACTTGTTTGTTCCTTTTAATCAAAGTGCCCCTAAGAGACAAGACCCCTCACATCTAGCATTGAAAGCCAAAAGCTACTTTTTAAGTGTAGGGTCTTCACGCGTCATTGAAGTGAATGATTGAGCAAACATGAAGACAAACAAATAAAAAAACCATAGAATTACTAACTAACATGCATGCACTTATGTTTTCAAGTTGTAGCAAGTTAACTGTTTTGTTTACTTTTAATAGTATAACTTTTGTGATAAAAAAGAATATGGTTCTATATTGTAGGAGTTTATTTTATTATAGCTATTGTCAAATTTATTATTAAATTAAGATTATATGGGGTCCTCCAAAAATAATAAACTATGACATAACTGAATAATACTGTGGGTAAGCCCAGCTAGCTAAGTAAATTTTCTTATAATCCATCGCTAATACACAATTAAATCGGATTAACATATGAAATTTTTGTTATTTAGCTATGAATTAGTCCCTGGAGCTAATTCTTTATTTTCTAGTGGAATAAAAAAGAGAAGAGGTAGGAGTATTTCGGCCTCTTCAACACTTTCCGTTGTCATTTCAACATAAAGTGAAACAACACTTAGTTACGTCTCTATCTTAATTATCAACCTTTACACCTTCATGTTTAAAGTCATGTCCTCAATCAGCTGAAAATCTAAAATTATGTCATGTCCTATTCAGTCAATTCTCTTAAATTCATCATGATAAAGGGTAACAAATGTAAACCAAATACTCATTGCAGATTGAAATTTAAGATTTTAATTAAAAAATTGCGTTGAATTTCTATTCATGAATTGATGGGTTGTATGATTTAGCTACTATATTTTATTGTTTCCTGCAATACCTTTCTTAAGGATTTGTGGGGTGCAATTGAAAACTAAAAAGCTGTGTGCTGACTCTTGCAGCGATTTCTGAATTTTTGATTGAGATGTATTGTATCATGGACCATGGGTTGTAAATTTTCAATAGTTTGACTTCATGTACTATCTACACATTATCAATTATCAATTTAAATAAATAGTAGGGTTATGGATGCCCCTAGTTAATTTTATTACCATAGACTTTTTCCAATAGAATATTACTCCATTGGTTGTTGTTGACTTTTGACTTAGCAAGACAAATATTGTTTTGAGTTTTGAGAAACATATCAGATAGTAGAGTTTGAAAAGAGTGTTTTAAACACTATCTTATTCCTATCTTGTAAAGATAGAGTAATTGCTTTCAGTAGACTTTTGACTCGAACAAAATATATTAAAATCGGTGAAAAAAGAAATTTAATATATAGTGCAAAACGATGTAGAAAATAATTGTCAAAAGAATGGTGCAACAACAAATAAGATAGCCGAAGCTAAGAAAATAAAACAAGAAAAAGTAAAATTGAAGAATAAGATAGTTGGATACTGTACTAATAATAATACTATGAGGGAAACTCACTACCTACAAAATTCGACCTTCATATTTTTCTACATAAATTCATGTCTTTGTTAAGCTGCAAATTTGTTATATGTTTTATCTAATCACCTTTCCTAAATATTTCTTCATCAACCTCTGCCTCTCAAAAAAAAAAAAAAAAAAAATTAAATAAAAATCAACATTATAAAGATTAACTAAAAAAAGTAGACAGACTTGAGGGTTTGTCTTTTTTTTTTTTCTAATTTATTTATTAATATTATTTCTGATAGTTCACGAGACGTTGAATGTAATCGTTCTTTTTTTCTAATTCTTGGCTAGTAACACTTGATTTTATTTATTTATTTTCAAATCCATTAATTATGATGATGGACGTAATCAAATGTAAGGATAATGCCATAAATATTTTATTTCAACCTTATAAGCACACTTGCAAATATGTGTCCTAGCCGTGTGTATTTATGACCAATAATTAATAAAAACAAATTAGTTTGTTGACAGGTTTCTTTCTCATCAAAACTTTATGAGCTCCTTTCATTACTTATTTTTGAGTGAAGCATTTAGTGTCATCAAACTATGATTAAATTTATTACGATATATTTCAACTTTATAGGGGTCCTATTATTTTTATGAACTCAATTTTAATGTAATTTTATCACCCTTTTTAGTTGATATAACATCTTTTTAGCCGACGTAATACCTTTAACGTGGATTTCATTTTTATGTAATAAAGGTGTCGTGTCAACATAAAAGGGTGACAAAAATATGTTAAAATTGGGTTCAGAGAGGTAATAGAATACATGTAAACTTAAAATATATCGTAGTAACTTTGATCATATTTCGAGGAGGCACCAAATACTTATCTCTTTATTTTTTTGTTTTTTTGTTTATTTTTTCTTCACTTCCTAGAACCACTTATGACCCTCAAGTTGATGTTATATTGGGAAGTGGATTATGGGATTATTTTTGTTTTTTTTGGTTGTTGGGGGGCCAGAAATAACCCCACTTTTACCCGCGTGGAAATAATTATTAGTGTGGAAGGTATATAGTGACTTCCTATAAAGTTTGAAGTTCTCAAATAAAAAGATTTTGGTACTTTGTTTTGTATGTATTTCTCTGTCATTGTTCACCACTTGATGGAGGCTAATTTAGTCAAAGAGTTCTAAGTATGGACAAGGCAAGGAAGACAAGTGAAGAGAGTTCTTTCAATTTTTCAAATATTTTATATTATTCTATTGATGTTCTAAAAAATTACTAAAGAATTTTGAAGGAATTTCTAAATTATTATTTTTATTATATGTTTTGATGATGGACAAAGGACCCTTTTGGTCGTTAAAAAATTTCACTTTTTTTCGAAAAATTATTTTGCTTTAGTTAAAAGTGAAGTGTTTGGCCATGAGAATTAAAGTCCAATTCCAAATTGTTTTTGAAAAATTTCACTTTTTTTCAACTTTAGTTTCAACTTTCTTTATTATTACAAATGACTCCCTTTTTTTATTTTTAAAAAGACACTATTAACTTCATCTAACAACCGGATTTAAATGTCTATTTAACACATTGCTCACTTCTTTCTACTTTCATTGATAAAAGACCTCGAAATTGAAGGCAACTTCTGGTTTTTCTTCTTCCTCAAAATCTCCTCATGATACAACGGAACATTAGTCCATCCATTCTTACGACTCTTGATGCGACGCCAATACCAAAGGCAACACTATTGTTTCCTCTCATATTTGGTTGTATCTTGTAGGTAAATTAGTTAAATCGGATGATTTTGATTTTAAAAATTGAGAATATAAAATTATTTTTAAAAAATCCTTCCAAAAGTGTAAGAAAATTTTTCAAAAAGACATGACAAAATGCAACTTTAACTCTAACTTCAATTCCAATTTCAATTTCAACTTCAAAAATTTTTAATTTTTACGAGCAAACGTAGTATTAGGTGTCTACATATATAGTGTCTACATATATAGGGGGCGTGCATGTCAAATGAGTACAAATATAAGAAAGTCAAAGTGATCAAGGCAAATTCTGAAAAAGAAAATAGTTAGAGTCAACTGTTTATTTTAAGTGCTGGAGTTAGTTTCTTTAATTATACAGCTATAATCATAAAATTGATCAATTGAAATTAATGGATTTGGTTTGAAAAATTCTACGCATCACAGATTGTGATTGTTACTCTCTTGGGTAAGAAGGTTTTTCACGTAAAATTATGTATTCTTTGATTTACTTTCTTTAGTCATCTACGTAAGAACCTGGTTCCTGTGTTAGCGGTCGGTATTAGTTCTTTTCAATTATTTATATTTTCTTTTGAATAATTTATTAAACTTATTAGTGAAATCTCTATACATTATTAAATACGACATCTATTTTTGAGTTCTTTTGGTGGATAATTTTGAGATTGTGTAAGAAGATTATTATATTTGTTGTGATCAGGTTTAAGGCATATCAGATAGTATAACTTTTCTATATTATCTTACTAAATGAATTCTAATTGAAAATTTAATTGTAGATTTGAACTCATAGAATCCTCGATAACCTAGAGATGTAGTTTGGTCTTAGGTTTGGCCATATAGGTTTGGATTGATCTTTTGGGGTTGCTTTGACTTATTCTAAAAAAAGAAAAGGATCAAATATACTATTGAATAATAAAAATGGTTTATTTATATCATCCGTTATAAGTTTGGTTTAGTTATATTCCTGTTTTTAAAAGTTTGGTTAATCTATACCATTACCGTTATAAAACGCTTCATTCATGTCATTATTTTGTAACAGTGATTTTACAAACTATTTTTGTCGTATGACCTCTTATTAGAGGTCAGCATCGTCAAATTCAAATTAACCAATGTTACTCAAAATCAAAATTAAAAATCAGACTAGTAGAAAAAATGTGATTTGCACCGTCAAAATAAAAATTGGACTCATAGAAATAAAAATCACACCCATTAATTTTGACGAGTTTTATTTTAGTGGGTCAGATTTTTAATTTTGATTTTAAGTAATATTAGTTGATTTAGATTTGGCGACTTGGACTTGTAATAAGTGGTCATGTGGTAAAAATAATTTTGCAAAACTACCATCGCAATTAATGGCATGAATGAACCTTTTGTAATGGCAATGATATAGATGAGCCAAACTTTTATAGACGACGGCATTGATGAACCAAACTTAAAATAAATAACATAAATGAATCATTTCTAATAATTCGATGGCATATTTAAACTTTTTCCCTTTTTAGAAAAAGCCAAAGCAACCCCAAAGATCAACCCAAACCTATATGGCCAAATCTAAAAACAAATTACATCTCTGGGTTATATTTACCAATTTTTTCATTCGGATCAAGAAATATTGACTGAGATTTATTATTGACTCTTAAAGCTTCAAAATAATCTCAAACTCGCTCGAAATCTTCCCCAAGTTCTAGAGAATCGTGTCAATCATTCTCACAACTCAAAGTCAATATATAGTAACTACTGAGAAGAATAAAATGTTAAAAACACATTAAAAAATCACCTAAATTTAGATCAAAATGATAAAAACACATAAAAAATTACCTAAATTTAGATCATTACCGATGTACACTAGCTTAGTTCCATTTCATCAATTCAACTAAAAGCTTCTTTTTCTCTTTACATATGTTTGTGTGTTCTAAGCTTCAATCCAAGAATTTCATAGGAAATTCATGAGAAGTAACAGTTATAAATTTTTTAGTATATACCAAAAGGGATATAATGAAGTCATATTTATCTAGAATGATATTTATTCAAAATTTTCACTTTCCCCAATTTTTTTATTACTCCTTTAACTTTTTAGTTTTTACTCTTGCATTTCATTTAAATATGTTATGTGGAACAATTTTTTTAAGTTGGGGTCTATATGAAATAACCTATTTACTAGTGGTGGAGCCAAAAACTTGGTAAAAGGTGTGCAAATTTTATTCTCAGCAATATCAAGAGTGTGCAAAATTAAATTTACACTCATTATGGCTAACATTTAATTTTTATTCACTACATAATTTTCCGGCACAGAGTGTGCATCTGACCACCTTTCGTTAAAGGTGACCCCACTCCCGCAGTATCTACCCACAAAGATAGAGGTAAGATCTGCAGATTCTCCGCCTTCTCCAAATTTCACTTTAAAATTAAACTGAATGTGTTATTATTATGATATACTCCCTCCGTCTCAAATTATCCATCTCAAATTTTTTAATTTGATTTTTCATTTTAATTGTCTTTTTTCATTAATCAAAAAGAGATAAAAATCTTTTTTCATGTTTTACTCTTTACATTAATTATTTTTTCTTCACATTAAAATGTAAATATTATGATAAACTAGTGATATTATTAATTATTTTTTTAATTAATATATTATCTCAATTTAGAACGAATAATTTGAAAGGCAAAAAGTATCTAAATCTACAATCCTGAAGAAAACTATTTTGATGATCTTAGGGGTCTTTGCTTCCTTCAACAAACAAGAAAGATAATGATGATCCACGTATATATATCATCAACTTACTGCAAAACCCCAAAAAGATTTGGTCAGCAATATGCATTAAAAATAAAATTTTAAAATGAATCTTGACCAGATATAATGGACCCACACATAATAATAACTACTATTATTTCCGTTTATAAAAGAATGACGTACTTTAATTTGACATAAAATTTAAAATAATAAAGAAGATTTTTGAATTTTATGATCTTAAATTAAAATTATGTTAAATATATTAAAATATCTTTTAATCTTGTGATCCTAAATATGTTATATGGAAAGTTAAAATTAAAATATTATTAAAAAAAGAAAGAAATTATTTTTTTAAAATAAATTAAAAAAAAGTAGATTATTTTTGTTTAATCAGAGAGAGCACTAAAAAGTACTGTATCTGCTTGACAGTATGATCTAAAATTTTGTATGGAACGTTTACCTTTTAACAGTTAGTTTCTTTTAATGTTTTCCATGTTTTGTACTTATCCGGCTACTATTGTTCCCCACTCTTAACCAACCTGTCTGGTTAGATTGACGTTGAAGTCGTATGCAGGAGTTTTCATAAACAGTGTATACTATTATAATTTGATTTACAAAATAACTTTAGTTGATACATTTGTATGTGTTGTATATCAATTGTTTCATATTGAAAAAATTAAAAAATGCTAATAAATTTATAGCACAAATGAATTCTCTTATATGTTAGACTAGTTTTTTTGAATTGGGTTTTTCAGTTTGGTTTATAACATTGGTGCTCTCGTTTGAGAGTCTCACGCATGTGGTCGTAGCTTGGAGTGGTGGCCTGGAATCAAAAGGAGTGCCAGCGTGACCAATTGGGCCCATCCATGACCAATGATGATCGAACCACATGTGGGGCCACGCTTTGAAGTGATAGTCTGGATCTAAGAGGGGTGTCAACCGTGGCCAACTGAGCTCAATCGTGACTAACGAGGTCGTTGGTTCTCACGTGGAGGCGATTGTCATATACCAATTATCCCACATTGAAAAAATAGAGAAATACTAATGGATTTATAGGTCAAATAAGTTCTCCCATCTATTAGAAGCTAACTGAAACCAGTCTAAAGAGAATATGTATGTAAGGGCGGAGCTAGCTAGCTGAAAGGGAGTTCATTCGAACTTCATTCGTCAAACAATGACATATTATTATGAAAATGTTGAGATCTTTTACGGATTTGTAATAGGTATTGAATTTCTTCATAACTTCTTGGTATGTTTACTTCTTTATATCTTGAATCTCATAAGTGATAAATCTTGAATCTCATAAGTGAAAATCATGATTTTGCGTTGTCATCAGTGGGGCCGTTTGGGTGATCAAACATGCGAAAAAGGAAGAATAAATCATTTTTGGGCCAAATCGGTAGGTGTTAGCCCACGGTTGTTGGGGTGGGTCTGAGACATAAGCGTATTTTGGACCGAAAATTGACCAATGGCCCCCAGACAGTGTGTGGAGTCGGTGAGGGTGACCTGACGAAGTCGTTTGAATGATCAAACGTGCGAAACTGCATGAATATATTTGATTTTCTTTAGTTTATGTTTTTGTAAGGATGAATCTATTAAGTTTGATCAATCATTAGAGGAGAAATAGTCATGGCATGCAACATTGTGGCCAATGTGCCTTTAATATATGTAAAGCTTAACTATTTCATTCATGAATAGAGATAACATTTAAGTATTTTTGACTTTATTTGATTTTGTTGACCTAATGGTGGTTGGGGTGGGGAAGAGGGGTGTGGCTAAACTCATGGCAATGGCATTGCATGGATTTGTCTCCTACTTTGTTGTCTTCCCCTTTAGAAAGTTTGGATATGGCATGGCATTTATGGTTGAAAAAGGTGATCTTTGTTTGATCGTTTTGTGTGTATTATTATATGTCATCAAGAAAAGACTTATGTTGTATTCTACCCCTATGGTACTAATTTTTTTTTTTAGGTTGGTTGTTTCATCTGATGTTCGGTGTCTGCATTGGATTTCCATTAAAGTGGGCCGTGCATTGCAGGGTCCACTCTGGGGTTACGCTTCCCATAAATCATTTTCTCTATACTCAGGGCTCAAACTCGAGACCTCTTATCCGGTGCCTGTACTGGAGCCCAAACTAATCCGGATCGCGCGTTGCGGGGCTTATTCTGAGGCTAGCACTCTCTACAGATCAATTTTTCATACTTAGTACTCAAACCCAAGACTTCTGATTAAGGGTAGAACAATTTTCATCACTACACCACAATTCATATTAATCCTATGTTTCTAATTGATTGTCTTTCATATATACTAATTCTTGTATTTTACCCAAATGTTAAGTAGTGTAACTCTTAGAAGTGATATCGTTTCGGGACTAGTCATACATGAATATAACTAGATATCGTAGCTCGTCCCAGCACATACTCAATATATATTATTTAATTATTTCAATTTATATAGCACAAATAGTATTTAGAGTGTCAATCAAATTTTTATTATTATAAATTTTTAAATAATTTAAGTTGTTAATCATTGTTATTTATAGTACCTTTTACGTAATTTAGTAATTTATGTTACTACTTTATCCCAATTTTAGAATTTATAGAGTCAATCAAATTTTTACTACTATATTTTTAAAAATATTTTAAGTTGTCAATCGTTGTGATTTAAGTATCTTTTAATGTAATTTTAAATAATTTATGTTACTTGCTTTATTGCAACCTATGTGACACTATTAGAATTTCAAAAGTCAATCATATTTTTTACTACATATTTTAAAATATTATAAGATGTTAATAGTTATGACTTATAATTATTTTTTTGCATAATTTTTAAATATATAATATTTTACCAAATAAAATAAATAAATTAAAATAAACAAAGTACTAAATTTTCAAAACATTTTAAATTCAAAAACATCATTTGGATCAACAAATTACTAAAATAAAATATTAAAATATGCAAATTATAAAATGACAAAACTACCCCGGATTTATGTGACACAAATATAATTTAGATAATCAATCATGTTTTTAATATGTCTTTAAATATTTTAAATTGCTAGCTAGTGTAGTTTATAATATTTTTTATGTAATTTTCAAATAATATATGTTACTCTCCTTATCCAAATTTTTGTGGCATTGATAGTCAATTATATTGTTAAAATAATTTAAGTTTTTTAATTATTATGATTTATAATACTTTTTCTTCTATTCTAATTTAAATGGCACTGAAATAAATTCAAGAGTCAATCAAATTTTATGATTGAAACAGCAAGCGGATATGTCCTAGATGACTAATACCTAAGTAGAAGTAATATAGCAAAATTACTATAATAAAATATTTGTAAAAAAAATTAAATGAGTCTCATATAAGATGTCATATTAATTTAAAACATCAAGAATTGATTTATCATTTTATGTCAATTTTATTTTTTATTAAATATTATTAAATTTTTAATACCTAAATAACTTATAATAATTAATTAGGGGTGATATAGTAAAATTACGGTTGAAACAACTAAAACAGACATGTCATAAATGTCTATTTTACCTTTTTAATTAAATATTATTAATTTTCTTACACATAAATGTCTTACAATAATTAATTAGGAGTAATATAGTAAATTCATGGAGCAAACATACTTGAATTATTTTTTAAATGAGTCTCATCATATAAGATGTCCTATTAATTTAAAACACCAAGAATTAATTTATTATTTATATCTATTTTATTATTTATTAAATATTATTAATTTTTTAATATCTAGATGACTTACAATAATTGATTAGAGTGATATAATAAAATTATAATTAAAGCTGCTGAAATAGACATGTCATAAATATCTATTTTACCTTTTTTTAATTAAATATTATTAATTTTATTATATATAAATTACTTAAAATAATTAATTAGGGATAATAATAATTAATTAGGGATAATATAATAAAATGACGGAGCAGCTAAAACAGGCATATTCACGAACAGTTACCTGCTTCTTCACACTTATTAATAGTAGTAATGCAGGAATTATTTATGCAAAAATTAATACTAATATGTAAAATACTATATGGTGAATAATAGAGTGAGGAATGTTATGTGGAATCTGGATATTGATAATTTCAAGGGTTTTCTTTTCTTTTTTATTTACTCATTCTTATTCTACAATATATTTGTTGAAAATAAAATAATATAAATACTTTTGCATAACTTAAAGCATATATTTTTTGCTTCTTGCTTTCGAGTTGGAACTTATTAGGTGTGCAATAATTCATAAAAGTTAAACTAAAACTTGTATTATGCAAGCAAAATAGTTAAATCATAATGGGGGAGGCAAAAAACGTTTTTGTTCGATCGATAAAATAATTCTTACTTTCATTGATGTGGAGCAACTATAGTCCAAACATTCCCTAAGGTACTGGATAGTCGTGCATCATTATGGCAAAGAAGTATTCTATAAAATGGTTCATATTTTGACATAACATATAAGGGATAAATAATGATGTAGAATCATATTCCATTTGATTTCGTTTGATATTTTTAAAATTAGAAATAGTAGGTATTCTCTTCGTCCAGAACTATCTGTTGTAATTTTTAAAAATAGTTATTTAAATTATTTATCATTTTAGAGTTCAAGACAAAATTAAGTTTTATTTTATTGTATGTTAAGTAGTAATTATTGTTAAATACTATAAATACATATATAGAGTAAATATATAATGAAGCGCGACTATAATTTAAGATATAATAAAATTAAAATAATATATAATGAAGCGAGACTATAATATAAGATATAAATAAAATTAAAATTGTCAAAAATTTCTCTTAATTAATATTTTCTTAAGAAAGATATAAGAGAAAATTACGATAAATTATAATAATTTGAGATATAAAGAATAATTAACACTAGATATTTTCAATTTTATTGACCATAAGGGAAAAACAATAATATCTCTCTAACCCATTATATTAGATTTTATACTTTTCTTGCATGAGAATTTTGACTGATAAGACACTTTTTTTCTGTTTTTAGGGAATTAATTAAATGATGACTTTTTGAGTTTTGACGGCCTTTTTTGTATTGAATGCAAAATGGCATCTACATTTTCTTTTTTTTCCATATAGTATATTTGACATTATTGAATACATAAAGTGTACTATGAGTAGTTTGTTCACGAGCCATGTTAAGTACTTAAAATAGCAATCACATGACGTACTAGTTACATGCAATGCATCAACATATAAGAATATTTATTAAGGGAATTTAAAAATATGTACTGATATGGACTGCATATATTCTATTTTTTCCAGACTCTACGATGTAGGAATTTACTGGGTTTGTTGTTGTTGTTGAAAAATATGTGCAATTAAATACACAAAAAAGTTAAGGGAATTCAACATCTCTTAAATTTAAATAAAAATAATTTAATTTAATATATGTATATATATAGTGTAATTTTTTTACTGAATACAGTTTGAATGAATCCACATGTTCTAATTGTACATGAGGTGAATTATCGAATTTTTGAGATCTTTTTAACCCCAGAACCTGATAAGTTAACATCGAGGTACCAAACAACACTGTTAATAAAAGCTTATGGGAGTCATCAATCTGTTATCTCTGACATGCCTTTGATCCGTTGTGCGAGATCAACCCTTTGACACTGTGGCTTCGCCCTTGCGTCTACATGTTCTTATTTTATTTGCTTTTTTTTTTTATACTTTCTCTAAGTTGAAATGAACCTTAATTTGTAATATTTGCTACTTATTAATTAACATGAAAATATATTATACTGATTGGAGGCAGATCAAACTTTAAATCTAATGAGTTTGAGATTTTTTTAAAATAAATACGATAGTTTATTTGAATGAAAATTATTGAGTTTGACCGAATCCGTTACCTACATACTAGATCCCTGTTGATCAACCAAAATCCTAAAGCCAAATTGTTATTTTCACAAGTCTTGGTGACAATCTCCGACAAAAAATGCAGGTAAGACACGTACAATAGATTCTTGTGGTTGGGCTCTTTTCCAAATTCTGCACATAGCGGAAATTTTAATACACCGAACTATCCTTTTTTAGTGACTATAAATGTCCAAAAATAAAATTAATAAATGACAAGTAAACACTATTTTTTCAGAAAATATTTTCTTCCATATCGAACACACACCTTTAGTACTCTATTTTAATTGCAAAGAAGTTTAGGTGAAACAAAATGGTGTGGTAAAAAAAAAAAAGCTGTTAGCTCATGCTTATAAGATTGATGAAAAATAAGAAATTCGATGGAGTAAAATGGTGAATTTAGAAAGTAAGTAGTTAAGAAACACTATATTCATGATGGCTCTTGTTTTTTGTTTTTTTTAAAGGACATGATTAATCTTGATTTCCCAAAATTATACTCTCCTCGATTCATATTATGATGTTTTTAAATAGAAGTAGGTTTAAAACATAGGTTTTATGTATTTGATCTTTAAAATTTATAGCACTGAATCAACGATATTTTTGAAGTTATTGGTTCGATATATATTATTTGTTGTAGACGAACAATTGATTTTGTTAGCATCTAGGTGTGTTTTCCTGACCAGAGCGGATCCAGGATTTAGGATCGTGAGCGTCCGAGAGCTTGGAACACTCATAGTAACGCCCAAAGCTTTAAGGTTTTGGAAATCAAAGCACCCAACTATCTTCTTGGTTTCAACCATGTTTTTCTAAATCGAATATCAATTTTTATACATTTCTTATATAAGTATACCTAGTATGCGTCGGGTTAAATAGGTATCTGAGCACCACAAAATTGCACATAAGTTCTCTCTTGTCGCTAACCATTTGGTTATAGCTAATTCAGATAGGAAATTCACGATGACAATAATTCAGGATGAAACTTAAAAAATTGAAATAGATTAGGTGTATTTTTAATACTTAGCTCTAATTTAGGTCTTAATCAAGAGATCAATTGACTCCAAGTAATAATAGTCCAAAATTTGACCACTTATTTTATTTTCCTTGTCCGAAGCTAATTCGATGAATAATGAAGACTTTATTCGAAAATATATTCTTTTAAAATTTGATTCTATCTTGAAATGACAAAGGAAAAGAAAATCATTAATTCTTTTACTGTGGGTTAAAAAAAATGGAATATTTCTTAGAATTTCTTTTATGTTTTGTTGCTCAAAAGTTAGAAATATTATTTTTTATGTCAAAAATAATGTTTTTAAAAATAAAGAAATTAAATTTTGTAGTTCTATGCATGTCTTTCTTTGGAATTATACACAAACATACTGTTACGGTTTTTGCCCTGATTTTCTTACTATATTTAAGTTTTACTTTTTTTTAGAAGGAAAATAAAAGTTACCATAATTACTTTTAGTTTTCCTGAAAGAAAAAAATATAATTCTTTTCTATATATGGCTAACCTCTTTCTTGGAGGAAAGGTTTTGGAACTCTATAAATAGATGATCCCTTCTCATACCATAACACAATATAGCATCCACGATGTAGTCTTTTAAGAATTTCGTTTAGGGGGGAGATTTTCTCTCTCATTAGTTTTATGTTTTTTAATATTATTTTTAGTATTAGGTTTTATATGTAGGCCAATTGGCCAAATCATATAATAAAATTATGTTTTTAGTATTGTTTTTCGTTGTCATCTTATTTATCGTCTCGTAGTTTGCAACTAATAGCTTCCGCATGACGCCCTTTCGATTTCGAATCCAATAATTGGTATCAAAACCCACGGTTCAATGATTCGATGGTCCAATTGTCGAACAAAGTTGCAATCAATTTGATGATAATGAAGATATATGTTCAAAAGCTACATGTGGAGATGATTGTCAATCATATTTTCAATAATCCTATTGTTTTATATTTGAAAAGAAATCTTATTTTTAACCCTATAAAGGACTCCAATATTTTTAACCCGAAAAAGGCTCATATACTTCTAAACCAAAAGCTCTATTTTTAAGCATGCCAAGCAGCAATGATGAAGACTATATGAAAAAAAAAACGATTAAAGATGTGAAGAAGGCAGATCAAGTGAAGAAAATCAAGCCAAAAAGGGGAGATTTGTTAGCATTTTTGTCCTAATTTTCTTACTATATTTAAGTTTTACTTTTTCTTAGAAGGAAAATAAAAGTTACCATAATTACTTTTACTTTTCCCGAAAGAAAAAAATATATTTGACTAACCTCTTTCTTGGAGGAAAGGTTTTGGAACTCTATAAATAGATGATCCCTTCTCATACCATAACACAATATAGCATCCACGATGTAGTCTTTTAAGAATTTCGTTTAGGGGGAGATTTTCTCTCTCATTAGTTTTATGTTTTTTAATATTATTTTTAGTATTAGGTTTTATATGTAGGCCAATTGGCCAAATCATATAATAAAATTATGTTTTTAGTATTGTTTTTCGTTGTCATCTTATTTATCGTCTCATAGTTTGCAACTAATAGCTTCCGCATGACGCCCTCTCGATTTCGAACCCAACACGTACATCGTTGTCCATATACAAAACAATTGTCCATATACATATATAGTAACAAAATGGTATTATAAAAAGAAAATACATGCATATTTTTCAAGTGACTTAAAGTTATAAAATTTCAAAGTTGACTTGCTCGGTATAATAGTATCATATTCAATATAATAGAATTAAACAAATTAATAAATAAATATTGCATATATAGTAACAAAATGGTATTATAAAAAGAAAATACATGCATACTGTTTAAGTGACTTAAAGTTATAAAATTTCAAAGTTGACTTGCTCAGTATAATAGTATCATATTCAATATAATAGAATTAAATAAATTAATAAATAAATATTGCAAATACCAAAGATCTACTTACTAATAAAAGGGAATGGGAGAAAAAGCAAATAACTCTCCGTCAATATGCCTGCTTCTCCTTCCTGTTTCATCAGCTGTTTTCTCTGTAATTTTATTATATCATCTCTAATTAATTATTATAAACTATTTATGTATTAAAAAATTAATTATATTTAATAAAAAAGTAAAATAAATATTTATGACATGTTTGCTTCAGCTGCTTCACCCATAATTTGACTATATCATCTATAGTTAATTATTATAAGTCATCTAAATACTAAAAAAATTTAATATTAAAAAATTATTATAAAGTCATTAAAGTATTAAAAAATTAATAATATTTAATGTTAAATTTACTGACGTTTTATATGAAGCTCATTTAATTTTTTTCGACAAATATTTTTGTGTGGTAATTTGTTATATCGCTTCTAATTAATTATTATAAGTCATCTAAGACATGTCTGCTTCACTTTTGCAATCGTGATTTTACTATGTCACTCTTAATTAATTATTATGACAATTTAAGTATTATCTCGCTTACATTGAGACTTGAGTAATTATTTTCTTAAAAAAGATAAAATACAAAATCTTTTTGAAATGAATAAATAATAAGTCTTATCACTTCTAATTAGTTATTATAAGTCATTTAAGATATGTCTGCTTTGTTGTTTCAATCGTGATTTTACTATATCAATTCTAATTAATTAGTATGATCATTTAAACATTGTGTCGTTTAAATTGAGACTTGAGTAATTATTTTCTTTTAAAAAAAGAAAAATATATTTTTGTAAAATGAATAAATAAATAAATTTTATGATTTAATTATTATTATAATATTAATTTACTATAAATATTGGGTCCGTGCATTGCACGGGCTACTCCTAACTAGTATTTTTAGAAATATTAAGGTAGTTCGTCTTGAGGTCACTTTTAAGACTTTACGGTATTGAATTCAACAAAACTTGGATAATTCTTTCTATTAATAGAAAGTAATTATTAAATAATTAATTTCAGAAACATATTGGATGGGATATGTCAAATTTCAAATCAAGTTGGATCCATTTTCAACCTAACACTTGGCAACACAAAACAAAAAAGAGGCTTTATTTTTATGTTAAGTATATTATATAAAATAGATGATAAATATATATTGTATTATAAATATAAAAATAGATGTTCCACAAATCATAATACATGCAATATTCAATATGGTTCGATGTCTCCTCCATTCGTGCCTAGAATATGTAAAGTATTTTTAAAAATAATGAAAAATGACAAAAAGATTTGAGGAAATCAAGAGGTGACAAATGATTGGTTGGGTTAAATTTGAAGGAATTAAAATAATATATAATAATTTAATATGTTTAATTTTATTTAAATTTAAATTAAATATATTAAATAACAGACCATAATTTTGTTTGTAAGCTAGCGGAATTTAGAGTGTAATCTATCATTTAAAGTTTGTGGGTTCACCACATTAGACAAAAATAAAATCAAAATAATAAATAAAGAGATTTAAACCTACAATCAGAAAGTCAATAAAACTTTAACAAGTTCCTCTACAAAATTAGACCAACAATATATTGTGTTTATGGATTTCAACTTATATTTCTTATATATTTACAATATTTCTCAATATAAATACAAGAACCGCACAAAAGTTACTGTGTTTTCAGGAACCCCCACCCAATCCCCTGGACCCACCTCTTGCCAACGTTTGACCATAAATTTTTATGTATTTTTAGCAAGTTATTTTTGAGTAAAAATTTGAGCGAAATTTCATCATATGTTTAGTCATAATATTTGAGAAACATATTTCACTTTAAAAAGTTCTCAAGAAATAAAATTTAGCTCAAGTACTAATTTTTTTTAGTATTTGAAAATTTAAATTATTTATCAAATAATAACAAATTATGTGACCAAATATTATTTACCAAGTTTTTTCCCCAAAATTATAGCCCTTATAATCGACTATTCAGAGCTTAAAATGTTTTAACAATATTATTAAATTCTTGTTGATTTTCTAAAACAACAAATACTATAAATAAATATGTTTAGCAAATATAATAAGTGATTACAATTACATCTTTAAATAATTTCATTTTTTTCCCTTCCACTTCTTCTATGCGCATGTCATTAATCTCTCTTAGGAAAAAGAGGTTCAACTCCCTAATATAAAAATATCACCAAAAAAAACTCCCTAATATAAAACACTCACTAATTTACTAATCATTGTCCTTTTTTTTCTTTTTCTTTTTTTTTTTTGTCTTCCACTTCCTTTTAAGTTTATTTTAAAATAGTTCTAATTTGAATTTTGTCTTCTAGCTTCTTTTAATCTTATTTCAAGATAATACTGATTTTAATTTTTTAAAATTCTTGATTCCCCTTATTAATCATTGTTTAAAATTTCTATACGATTGGTACGGATAATAAGTTCATCCCCTCTATACCCTTTTTCCCCATTTGGCCTTTCATAATGTGTGGAAGCTGTCAGTCTATAGAGTCAACCAACTCCTCCCTACCCACGACTTGTACTTTTATAACCCCCCCCGGCCCGCCACCCCATCCAAACAAAGATAAACTCCGAATTTAAAATTTATTAAGTTGAAAATTTAGTCGTATTAACTTATTTAATTTTAAGTTAATAATTTGCATGTATATCAATATTGAATCAAAATTAGCTAGTATGATCAAATTTGTAATTGAAGCTCTAGCTGCATCCCTACCTTAGTCTAGTGGTCAGACAGAGGTGGAGTCGAAATTTTAACTCAGGAAATTCAATATTCGAAGAAAATCTAATCGAACGAAATTCAACATCTATCATAGCTACATAAAAAATAATTTTAATTATATATAAATAATATATTTTTTCGTCGAAAAGGATTCGGATGAACCCCTGTCACAGAACTAACTTCGCCCCTGGGGTAATAGTCAGGTAAGATCGTGGGTTTCATCGAAATCTCCTTCGATAAAAACTCACATCATTCATACATGATTAAAAATATTTTTTAATTTATAAATAATAGCTGCTCTCCCACACCCTTGTAGGCCCCTCTTTTTCTGATTATGTATATAGCGGGAGTTTCCGACTTCTTTATATTTTGAATCTTACCGCAAATTCAGACTCCGCCACGATCCACCCTACCCTACTTCACTCACACACTCTTTTTACATAAACCCAAACTTACACGTGCCACATACCCCTTTCCTCTCTCTTTCTTCTGTTTATGTTTAGTGTAAATATACAAAAAAACATGAGCTGTATGGAGATTCCGTGTGTTGATTCAAGCTGTAAGTTAAAGGACACCTCCGCTACCCCACCCCCACCCCCTACCTACGCAACCCCCTCATCACGCCGCACCCCCATGATTTTTATTTTTGATTTTTTTATTTTGCCTCAAATTCACCTATATATAAACCCTTTGCACTTAGTTTACTTCATTCATTAAACCAACAAAGTTGTTAAACTAGTACACCTTACTAGCAACAAACCAACATTTGAAAGTACCTATATTTGGTACCTTTCGTTCTTGTTTAAACTCAACAAAAAAAAAAGATGGAATTTGTTTCTATGTTTTGTTTGTTTACTTTCATTTCTTTCACTCTTCTTCTCATCCATTCAATCTTCAAATTCTTGTCTTTTGCTGCCAAGAAATTGCCACTTCCTCCTGGAACTTTGGGTTTGCCTTATATTGGTGAAACCTTCCAACTTTACTCTCAAAATCCCAATGTTTTCTTTGCCTCCAAAGTCAAGAAGTAAGTTGAAAAAAATATGTACTATAAACCATCCACTTTCTTTAGTCCTTTCTTGATTGTAAAGGGTCTGTCGGAAGTAGCCTCTCTACCTTACTTCTGAGGTATTGGTATGGACTGCGTACACTCTGCTTTTTTCAGACCCCACTATGCAAGAGGTGTATCAGAAACAGCCTCTCTACGTCACTTTGAGGCAGTGATACGGACTGCTTACACTCTACCCTCTTCAGACCCCACTGTATGGGAATACAGTGGGTATGCTGTTATTGTGTTGTTGTTTCTTGATTTTAAGATATTAATGATAAATGGTCTTTGGTTATTTGATTAGGTACGGTTCAATATTCAAGACACACATATTGGGATGTCCTTGTGTAATGATATCAAGTCCAGAGGCAGCCAAGCAAGTTTTAGTTACAAGGGCTAACTTGTTTAAGCCTACATTTCCTGCTAGCAAAGAAAGAATGTTAGGAAAACAAGCTATTTTCTTTCACCAAGGTGATTACCATACCAAATTGAGAAAATTAGTCCTCCGCGCTTTCAAGCCAGAATCTATCAAAAATATCATCCCGGATATTGAATCCATCGCGAAAGAATCACTCGAATCATTCGAAGGAAGATTGATCAACACTTACCAAGAAATGAAGACAGTATGTCCTCGAATTACCCTACTTACCAAATAAACAGGGGAAAACAGAGTCCCCTGTTTTTTTCCCTCTGTTATTTGAATGTTGCATTTCGGATATTTCAATTTACTGAACTTTTTGTAATTTCGTTATTTGCAGTATACATTCAATGTTGCATTGATAGCAATATTTGGTAAAGATGAATTCCTATATAGAGAGGAACTCAAGAGGTGTTACTACATTCTCGAAAAAGGTTACAATTCGATGCCAATCAATCTCCCTGGTACACTCTTTCACAAAGCAATGAAAGCTAGGAAGGAACTCGCGAAAATTGTGGCCAAAATCATTTCAACTAGACGTGAAATGAAGGTTGATCATAGCGATTTGCTCGGGTCATTCATGGGAGATAAAGAAGGACTCACTGACGAACAAATTGCAGATAATGTCATTGGTGTCATATTTGCAGCTAGAGATACTACTGCTAGTGTACTTACATGGATCCTCAAATACCTTGGAGAAAATCCTAGCGTCTTACATGCTGTCACAGTAAGTTCCCATTAACCTAAGAAAAAAGATCAATCACGTTGCTCAGACTCTTCAGAAATGTCAACTGTCTTGACGCGAATGTGACATGACAGGACACTTGTCACATTGCAACAACATTTCTAGCGAGTCCGAGAAAGATAGGATTTTTGAAACATGAGATTGAAATCTAATACTATTTTTGTTGAATTTACAGGAGGAACAAGAGGCAATAATGAGGACTAAAGAGGAAATTGGTGAAGAAAAAGTTCTAAATTGGGCAGACACAAAACAAATGCCAATGACAACAAAAGTAATTCAAGAAACACTTAGAGTTGCTTCAATTTTATCCTTCACATTTAGAGAAGCTGTTGAAGATGTTGAATTTGAAGGTAAATTTTTAATATCATCACCCTTTTGATTTTTATTTTTTCTCTTCAAGTCAAACTATCATATTCCAATTTTAGATATTTTATATATATTTTTTTTCGTAATTTTGTGATAATTTTTCAGGATATTTAATACCTAAAGGATGGAAAGTACTACCACTATTTAGGAACATTCATCATAGTCCAGACAACTTTCCTGAGCCAGAGAAATTTGATCCTTCAAGATTTGAGGTAAATATCACACAAAAATTGTACAATATTTAATTTTATGTGTTTAATTTTTTTTTTCTTTCTATTATCTAAGAAAATGTTTTTTTTTATGTGACAGGTGTCACCAAAGCCCAATACTTTCATGCCATTTGGCAATGGGGTCCACTCATGTCCAGGGAATGAATTAGCCAAGCTGGAGATTTTGATCCTTGTACATCATCTGACCACAAAGTACAGGTCAGTAACAGAAAAAATCACAAAAATAATATAATAATAATAAAATAGAATAAAAGAAAGAAATCCTAAAAATAGTACTCTTATGTCAAATATATTTTTTTTTAATTTTTTTTTTTTTTTTTGATAGGTGGTCTATGGTGGGCCCACAGAACGGAATTCAGTATGGGCCATTTGCTCTTCCCCAAAATGGTTTGCCCATTAGGCTCTCTCTTAAGACATCATCAGCATAAGCCAATCAAGAAAATCACAAATGGTTTTTCCTCAAGAAATTAAAAAAAAATAAAGATATCATATACAAAAATAAGTTTGGGATCTTAATATGAGCTTGACCAGTCCAAAAGGCACGACACACCAAGACAAACATCACGCGAGCTTGCTCTGTCCAAAAGGAACAGTCGGGATCAAGACAACCATCACACGAGCTTGATCAGTCCAAAAGGCACAACCAAGATCAAGACCAGCATCATATGAGATTGATCGGTCCAAAGGCACAGTCAAGACCAATTCATGCACATACGAGCTTGATTAGTCCGAAAGTCATGACACACTCCAGACAAACATTATACGAGCTTGCTCTATGAAAAAGGAGCAGTTGGGACCAAGACAGGCATCACACAAGCTTGATTATTCTGAAATGCACGACTAAGGGGAAGACAAGCATCACACGAACTTGACCCAATCCAAAAGGCATGGTCAAGAACAAGATAGGTATCACAAGAGCTTGATTAATTCAAACGGCATGACATATATCACACAAACTTGATCAATTCAAAAGGCACTAAAAAGATCATGATGGGACCTAAATTGTAAATACATAGAGTCCCCATATATTACTTTGAGATATTCAAAAATCAGAAGAAAAATCACAAAGGATCTTATTCATTTTCCTTGAAGAAAAGGAGAAAAATAGGAGAAGGTAATTCATTAGTACAACATATAGTAAGATGATTTATTATTTTTACTTTTTAATATTTTGGGTTAATTTTTTTTTTCTTTTATAAAAAAAATTCTGACATGTAAAAGAAGTCCGCAAGGCAATTAATGAAAGGTCTGATTCAGACAGCACATAGTTGTGTCAATTTTTTAAGATTATTGTTGTTTATTTGTTATTGCTCTGAAGATTCATATTCAGTTGATAGGTACATATTCATCCTCATCCTTTGGATGTAGCTACCTCCCAACTTCCTCACAATATAAAGAAAGAAAGAAAGAAAGAAAGAAAGAAATATATATAATTAAAAAAATTAAGTGCACACGTTTGTACAGTACAACTTGTACTGAATTTCTTATAATAAATTCTCCAATCATAAATAATCCAACAATATTTTTTGTTTGTCCTCCCTATATCTCCAAATAATTTAGCATTTTTTATTCACATGTCCCTTCTCCATCCGTTTTTATTTTTTTACAGTACCAAAAATAAGTTTTGACTTTTACTTGTTCAACTAAATGAAGCGATAATTTGTCACTTAATTTTTAATTTATCGTTATTATTAACTATAGTATTGGTTTCATATGCGGTCGGCCTATATACAATAATATAGTGGAGAGAATATACAATGTACTAGGGGTGTACATAGGTTGAGTTGGTTCGGTTTTATAAAAAAAAAAATAATCATGTCGGTTTATTAAAACTATAAACCACATCAAACCAACATAAAATTGATTTTTTCGATTTAGGTTTTGGTTGATTTTTTTGAATTTTTTGGATTTTTTGATTTTTTTTTTATAATCTTTAGTTTTTACAATTATATTATGATCGAAGACTAGATCAAATATGTTTTCACTCATGTGCTAATGAGAAATCATCATTATGAAAAAATGAGGAGCGAAAAACTCTCTTGAAACTAAAAGTTGAGATGAAGAGTGAAAAGTTTAGGTTTTAAGTTTATATTGAATTTTCGATCATTTAATTAGCAATTAATGGATAAATTTACAACTTAAAGGCCCAAATCTAAATATAATCTACATCTAGATTATAATTAAAATTTTATGTATAAAAAAGTTCGAATATTATATGTATATATATATATATATATATATATATATATATATATATATATTATGTCGGTTTGATTCGGGTTCGGTTTGACTTTTTTTTTGTTAACACCAAACCAAATCAAGAATGATCGCTTTTTTTTTTTCTAACGCCAAAGCAATCTAACCAAACCATAAGTAGGTTTTTTTTTCGGTTTGGTTTGGTTCATCGGTTCGATTTGACTTGACGGTTTGGTCTGTACACCCCTATAATGTACGATAAAAGTATGAAGGAAGTATGAAGGAAGAGATATACAAAGAGGTAAATAGTAATGATACAAAAAGAAATATTTATAATAAGAATTATGAAGGGAACCAGTCATATATCATAAGTTTAAGCTAAACATAAAAGTGCTAACTAGAGGGAGATGACCTAACAACTAAAATCTCATTTTCTCAAAATATTATTAATTATATTCAATGAGCGATATAATAAGATTGTAATTTTATTTATTGCTTCGTAAGAGGTATGTGAAGTAAAAGATGGATCAGGGGAGTATTAATTAGGAGGGATGTTTGACTATCTATTTTATCGCTATTTATGTCTTAAGATTACTCTCTTTTTATTGAATATATATTTTATTTAAAGGAAAAATTCAGAAATAGCATACTTAACCCTTTAATTATGAGATTCATAACAACACTTTCATAATTGCATATTATAGCAACTTTTGATAGGTATTTTTGCAAAGTGTTGCTATAAAAATACAAATACAATTGTTTTTACTGCATTAATTATCTGATCTAAATATGGTAATAATTCCATAAATTAACAATTAAAGATTACAATCCCATTAAAAGCTCACTAATCACCCTTTTTCCGTTACCTTCCAACAATCTTATTCAATTTAAAAAAAAAAAAAAATTGTATTATCCACTCGCTATATGCGTTATTCTTCTTCTGCTTCAAAAACAAAAAATTCAATTCAATTTTCCAGTCGCTAAACGCATGATCCTTAAAAAAAAATCAATTCAAATTTTTGTTGAAGCTTCAAATTCGCTGTAATTGAACAATCAAATTCAATTGTACTTGTTGATGTTCAAAAAAAATTTCGTAAAGTTCAACTATCAACATTACCTTGTTCTCGATAACACTTTGGAATTCAATTATCTTCTACGAATTAGTGCTTAAGTGTTGTTTCAGGTATTACCGTATTTTTTTTTGAGTATATTTTATTTTTGTCGATCGTTTTTTTCAATTACTCAATTTGTGATGCATCGTAGATTTATTTACTGATGCTCCTATCTAGTTTTTTATTGTCATCGTTAAATTTTGTATGAATAATTTCTAAACAAATTTCGAGTTATAAGCAATGAAGGAGTAAATTCAACATATATAACAAAAACCTTCAGAATTCAACTATTTGTTGCCAAATTTCAGTTGAGAAGTTGTTTCAGGTATTAAAATTTCACTGTTCGACTATTTATTTGATGATCGTTTGTTGTTATTTTGATCGGTTTAACAATTGAACAAATTGTGACGCTTTCTAGAATTTCGATTATGAACATAATTTAAACAAATTTTGATTTGAATTTTATTCAATTATTTTCTAAAATCCTAGATCAATGAATGATCGAATTCAGCTGTTGAATGTGATGAAATTCTATTGACACATATCAAAATATAAATTAGGTATGCTCCAGATGTATTTTTTTATGTTTAATGTTAAAACTGCATATGTATTTTTGCTATGCTTAGTGTTAACACTGCATATGTATTTTTGGTTTGTTTGTCGGAATTTCAGAATATAACTGTATATGTGAAAATATATGTTATACGTGTTTTACTTCTGTTCGATTCAGTAGTTTCTGTATTTGGTTGAAAACTTTTGTTGTGTTTGTATTTTACTTACAAATTTTATTTTAATGTATTTTTTAAACAAATGGTGAAGCTTTGTAGAATTTCAATTATGAACATAATTTAAACAAATTATTTGTATATAATGCAAAATCTGAACACTGCTTATGTATTTTGAATCTACATATCATATGTATTGTGAACACTATATATGTATTTTAAGTACAAATTTAGTAACTTTGGTTAATCTCATATGAATGTTAGCTTTAGAATGAAGAAAATTAAAATAAATATGATGTATATTGCATATGTATTTTTAATGCAGTTTCATATGATTTTAAAAAAATTTTAAAATAAATTAATTTCATGCATTTTTCTAAATTAGTTAGTTTGAATCACCTCATATTTATTTTGAAACTATTGAACAAATGATAAATACATATGATATATTCTGCTTATGTATTTATTTAATGCAAAATCTGAACACTGTATATGTATTTTTGATCTCTAAATCTCACAGCAAAAAAAATAAAACTGCATAAAATACTTAAATGAATTTCTTTCATTCAATTCACAAACTTAAAGTTGAATTCATCTCATATGTATTTTGAAAGTAAATAAACACAAATTAGAATATATATGAAGGTAAGTGCATATGTATTTTTATTGAAAATTTCAAGACTGCATATGTATTTCAAAGGTCAATCGCACTGCAACCAATATTATTGAACACTGGAGTAAAACACATAGTACAAAATTGTTGAAAACATATTCAACTTATACAACAAAAATGAATTACTTTCATTCACTTCAAAATAAGTAACATTTAAACACTTCAAAACATGAAATAAGTTTGTACAAAAAAAAAAACAACATCCATACACCAATTTGTCAACTATCCAATGTAATAAATTCAACAATCATCATATTTCTAAAACTTCAGTGACACTAGTTATTCGACTTTGCCTGCCAGGCCTCAAGGGTGTTTCGACATCGGTATGAGCATTTGCTTCTTGTTTTCTCATGCCATATATAGTCCCACAATAGTGCAACATAAAATGTACGAAGTGTGTTGGGGTTGAACTCAATCAAAGGAACTCTTTTACCATAAGAAAGACACTCTGCGTATGTTACCATATACCGACCACAGTCCCTACAAAAAAGAAATTGAATAATGAAATTTAATTTCTACAAACGATATTGGTAAATGTATATTAAAGTACTTACAAGCTTTCACTTGATTGTTGAACCAATTCATCTGCAAATGACACATCAAAAAGATCTGACAAGTTTTTATCTTTGTATATTGGATGGTTATGAAGATCAATACCTCTCTTTTCGTAGAAATTACAAGCTTGGGACACAATGGGATAATCTCAGCTAATTTTTGTATCTCAGCCAGAACAACTGCATAGTGACCAGAGAATTCATATGAATTATATAAGAATATGCACCTCTCGGAGAATGATAAAACTGCGAGAACCCAATGATGTTTCTCAAATTTAACAAAAAAAAATCTTGTAAAACTGTAAAAAAAACAACAAAACACATTAAAACTACACCTTAAACTGTATAAATCAACAAAATACAACCAACACATCAATGTCACACCCCTTTTTCGACTCCAAAAAAAAGATATGTATTTTAAGTTCGAAAGGATTTTATTATTAAGGTGACAAAAATGAAAAATTTGTTTCAAAAAAAAAGGATTATTTACATTATTTTTTTTCTTATTCAGAGTCGCCACTTGGCATAAACCGGTGTGCCAAGTCACCTTTGGAAAATCCTTTTCGAAACGGTTTGACTCTAAAAACTGATCTGCAAATAGAGATTCCAGCTAAGGAATTCTGTTGACCGAGGGGAAGGTGTTAGGCACCCCTCGATCCCGTGGTTCGACCACGGTCGCTTGGTGGAGCATATCGGCTAATTTGACATTACAAATGTACAAACCACATAAACACACAAAACAAGCAAACAAACAAATCACACAAAATTCAAAACAAACCAAAATAATGTTCAGTCCAAATTATACAATCCAAAATAAAAGAGGTGCTGAAATATAAAACCTATTCTATTCTAAACTAATCCTAAACTAAACTCCACCTGATGTTCCGGGCCTTGATCACGAGCCTCCTTTGCGTATATGCTACTTCGGGGCATTCCCCGGATAAATCAATACAAATCCTTCGGGACATTCCCCGGCCAAATGAGTACAATTTAAATGTTTCGTGCAATAAAGTAGAAAGTACCATTCACGCACATATTCAAACACTCCAGCAAATCGTTATTCCTAAATTTGCCTACCCAGCCTACGTTTTCCAACCAAGTTCAACCTATCACAATTCTATCATGTTCAACATTATCAATACATCAAAATTAATCAATATTCATTTTCCTCCATTTTTAATCCCCACCTTAATTTATTTTCAACCACGTGATTAAATCATTTCAATACACAATCCACCAATTGAGAATAACAAAAATTCACCAATCATGCTTAGCACATCACACACCCAAATGTCACCAACAATTCACATCAACAAACAAACCACGGTATCAAATCACACGCAATCACAATCACATAAGAATTAAATAAAAGAGAAGAAATAATTGGACCTTAAATTTGAAGCTTTCAAACTCAATGTTATTCGAATAAAGAGAGTCCGCACCTGGAAATCTCGAGCCGAACCTTAACACCAAAAATTCAACTCGACAAATAATGACCCGTTCACCGTCACTTTTCATGCCGGTACTGTTCACCGATACTGTTCACCAGTACTGTTCACCGGTTACTGTTAATCGGCGCCCCCTTTTTTTGGTTGTTCTTGTGAGGAAGATTATTTTGTGATTGTTGTTATTGTGGAGAAGATGATGATCAAAGAATGAGCCTCCTTTTTCCCTCTTAGAATTTTTCTTTTATAATGGGCATGGATTTGTTATGATGTGAGAATTTTGGTGGGTCCCCCATATATTCTTTCTTTTAGTTTGTTATTGTGAGGATAAAAATGTGAGTGGGTAGGGAGGTGGAAGCGTTTGATTGGGTAGGTTGTTAGGATAAGATAAATTAGTTAGAGGTATTGTTTTTTGTTTATTTTTTATATTTTTGTGGGATATAATTACATGGGGTTGGACACATGGTAAGGTGAACTAAAAATGAATAAAATTAGACTTCGGGAGGGACAAAATTAGGTGTCTACATCATGCCCCCTTTGAATATAAACACAAAGTGTTTTCAGACAAAGAAGTAGACAGCGAGACTAAATTTTGACCCGACCATTATTCAAAGAAAGAAACAGAAGGAAGAAGGACAACCGGGTCTTGACTTAAGACATCCTACCTACCCAAGTTATGAGAGAATCAAGTCACGGGTATTTCAAAGGATTGCAAAGAGAAGGACTATGCCGAGTTGGAGAGTCGAGTGAGGTTCTGTCGAGGTTCCAGTCCACGGCTCTGTTATTACATCAAAAATTAAAATTACAAGTTAAAAACATAAATGAAATTACAAAATCCTATCTATGCAGTTTTTCTGGACTTTTGACTTGAGTTTCATCACCCTATTCTTCAGGAGGGCTCCTAACTTGCTATTTCTTTAACTTGTTGCTTGCCTTTCAATTTCTTCACCCTGTTCTCCAGGCGGGTTCCTGACTTGCTATTTCATCAACTTGTTGCCATACTTTCAACTTCTTCACCTTGTTCTGCATGCGGGCTCCTGACTTGCTATTTTTCAATCTGTTTAACTTTCAATTTCTTCACCTTGTTGCTTAGTTTTCCATTTATTCGCCCTGTGCTTCGGGCAGGCTCCTGAAATCACATCAAAACTAAAAAGAAAATTATCCCAAGCAAATAT
Organism: Capsicum annuum; assembly: GCF_002878395.1. Taxonomy (NCBI): domain Eukaryota; kingdom Viridiplantae; phylum Streptophyta; class Magnoliopsida; order Solanales; family Solanaceae; genus Capsicum; species Capsicum annuum. The sequence continues at coordinate 249,110,469 of NC_061111.1, read as the reverse complement.
TATTATAAAGAGGTTTTATTTGCTAGAAAAGCAAAGTTTCAAAAATAGAAATTGAATTTCTGCCCTAGTTTATCATCAGAAGACTTTTGGAAAAGTAACATCATACCTACTTGCATGTTGCAATAATGAATCAAGACTCTGACCAAGAAATGCATCTCTTGAGAGTACAATTGAATAAGCAAGACTAGGAAGTGCGTCTCCTAAGAATTAAAGTGAGGGACTCTAACTAGAAAGTGTGTCTTCTAGAGATACAAGTTTAAGTTAAAAGTGTGTCGCCTGACAAATGAAAACTAGCAAGGAAGTGTGTCTCCTAAGGATTAAGTGCAATAACTCGACTAGAAAGTGCATTTTCTAGAAATCAAGACTCAAGTTAGGAAGTGCATCACCTAAAAATGAAAATTCGAAATACCCAATCAAGGAAGTGCATCTCCTTACCAATGTTGCTCAAATTATCAAAACAAGAAAGTGCATCACCTAAAAATCAAAATTCGAAATACCCAATCAAGGAAGTGCATCTCCTTACCAATGTTGCTTGAATTATCAAAACAAGGAAGTGCATCTCCTTACCAATGCCGCTTGAATTACTCAAACAAGGAAGTGCGTCTCCTCACAAATGCTTCTTGAATTAACCAAACAAGAAAGTGCATCTCCTTAGAAATGTTTTCATGAATTAACCAAACAAGAAAGTGCTTCTCCTTACAAATATTGCTCGAATTTCCTAAACAAGGAAGTGCATCTCCTTACAAATGTTGCTTGAATTAATCGAACAAGGAAGTGCATCTCCTTACTAACACCGCTTGAATTACCAAAATAAAGAAGTGCGTCTCCTAACAAATTTTACTTGAATTAACCAATCAAGGAAGTGAGTCTCCTTCAAATGTCGATCGAATTACCAAATAAGGAAGTGCGTCTCCTAACAAATGTCTCTTGAATTACTCAAACAAGGAAGTGCGTCTCCTCACAAATGTTTCTTGAATTAACCAAATAAAGGAAGCGTATCTCCTTACAATATTGCTTGTATTGTCCAAACAAGGAAGTGCGTCTCCTTACAAATTTTGCTTGAATTACCCAAATAAGGAAGTGCATCTCCTTACAAATATCACGGGAATTACCCAAACAAGGAAGTGCGTCTCCATACCAATACCACTTGAATTACCAGACAAGGAAGTGCGTCTCTTTACAAATACCGCTTGAATTACCAAACAAGGAAGTGCGTCTCCATACCAATACCACTGGAATTACCAAACAAGGAAGTGCGTCTCCTTACAAATGTTGCTTGAATTACCCAAACAAGAATGTGCGTCTCCTTACAAATACCGCTTGAATTACCAATCAAGGAAGTTCTTCTCCTTACCAACACCGCTATAATTACCAATCAAGGAAGTGCGTCTCCATACAAATTTCTCTTGAATTACCCGAACAAGGAAATAGGTCTTCTTACAAATGTCTCATGAATTAACCAAATAAGGAAAAGCGTCTCCTTACAAATGTTTCTTGAATTAACAAAACAAGGAAGTGCGTCTCCTAACCCATGTCTCTTGAATTTCCCAAACGAGGAAGTACATCTCCTCACAAATGTTGTTTGAATTACCCAAACAAGAAAGTGCGTCTCTTTACAAGGAAGTGTGTCTCCTAGAAATCTTAAATTATAAGTTTTACTATGGTTTTGATTACCAAACTTGTGCAGCAACATTACCTTTTGCATTTGTAGAAGTGAGAAATTACGGTCTTTGATGTTTAGGCTCTGAAATCCTTGATCTGAATGCAACATGTGTTCCTATTTCATACAAAGAAAACTTGTGAGTTTAAAAACATGGTGGCTGGCTTGTGGCTTTGGCTTTCGAGTTAATCGCTCTTGCTCCGACCACGTTAATCTTGCTTTTGACTATTAGCATATGTCATTGACTTACTGCATCATTGATCCAAACTCAGATTATTAAGATTTCTTATAAAACAAACACAGTATCTTTGCTTTGCCATGCTTCTCAGATAAACTCTTTGACCCTTGATATTTTCATGAATTTCCAGAATTTTCTGTTGACATAACTTTCTGCATGCCTTATTTTGGCTCACAATCATGTCTTTTTCACGTGCTGGCCTTTTGTCTTGCTTTCTGCAATTGAAGAAGCTGGTAGCCAGTTTTGAAATCTTTTCTCACTTGTTTCGACATAGACTTGACTCAAAGACAAGAAAAAAAAATGACAGTGATTTTTATTTGGACAACCGACCCAAGAAAAATAAAAATAAAAATATAAAGAAGAAAGAAAAGACAATGAATATCCCCATTTGAAATAAAGAAATGAAAAATTTATCTAAAAATGACTATCAACTCTAATGATTATGCCATGCATTTTGGATTAATCTGCCTGATCTTTCCATCCACACCTTCCACCAGTTGTTATTGGGTTAATGGCCTTGAAACTAAGTTGCTTCCTTGGGCTAATTACATTCGGAGACCTCATTCGGCTAGTGGCACCTTGAAGGGTTTTCGCCAACAAACCTCTCTTATTTTTCTCTCATCTCACCATCCTATTATGGTGCCCGTAAGGGTTTTCACCGAGAAGACTCTCTCATTTTTATTTCTCTTAACTTACCATCGCCTTACGGTGCCCGTGAGGGTTTTCACCAATAAGACTCTCTCATTTTTATTTCTCTCTTGATTTTTTATGCCGAGGAAGACAGGTAGTTCCCAAATACATCATCATATCCCTTGCATGCTTTGCCTTAACATCCTCAAAGATTGATCTGAAGGTCTTTCTTTGGTTGTAACTTGGCTTTTGGATAGGGTTGGAAAGAAAGAATGACATGAGGCCCAAATGACACTTAAAGTGGGTAGGACTTACAACTTTTGAAATTGACTCAAACAATAAGGATTAACTCATGCCCCAGTTTCTTTTGACTGGGCGACGCTAAATAGTTTATTTGGTTGGACCGAGCCCTTAGTAGGGCAGCCTACGTATCTCACCCCCCGAGAGAGAAGAATCAGGTCATGCGTAGTTCTGGCAGCTTGTTCTTTTGCTTGATTTTGATTTCTTTTCTTCCATGTTTCTTTTATTGAATCTTTCTCTCTTTTTCCTGACACTATTTTTGCTCGAAACTTTTCTTTTGAGCTTTGTTGACTCTATCTTGATTCCAAAAGAGGGGTATAAAAGAAAATAACACTAAGGCTCAAATGGGGTAAATAAAGGATGACATAATGTTTGGATATCAGAATAAAATGTCTTCGTCTTATCAATCCTTGAAAATACTAGTATATTGCATGCAATGTGAAAGTACACGATCAATATCACTTATGACATGTTTTACAACGCCAACTTGCCCCGAACATGTGTTTCACCTCTTTTTATATACAACTCCACATTTGTTGTACATCCCTCACATTGAAAGATTCATTATGCTTTCGTAGAGCTGATTATCTTCTTGTTTCTCTTGATATAGGGATCACACGCCCACTATTTGACCTAATTGGGACCTGCCTTTCGATCGATAACCAAGTTGTTCTTGTGATTTTCAAATAATTGCCTTAGCCTATTGCCAAATGTCTCAGCACTCTATTTATTTTCTTATATGCTCTCTTTTTCTAATTTTAACCCTTTGATGCAAAGTTCATGCTTAAACTGAATTTTAAGATCTGGCTAAAAATTTCACTAGCGTGTCATATCATGCTTAAACTGAATTTTAAGATCTGGCTAAAAATTTCACTAGCGTGTCATATCACTAGGGTCAACATAAAATGTACAATGTAAAGAAAACAAACAAACAACACATATTTAAAACACAAAAAAAAATGAGACATTTCATTTAGTTGAAACAAAAGATAGAAGGGCTTGAACATAAACAACAAAAGGACAAAACAAGATAGATCCCGAACTACAACCCTGAAATAATTTGGATAGCAGAAAATAAAATAAAACAAACTACCAAACCCCTTCCTAGTAAGGAGAAGGGTGACTTTTCAACTGCTCAGCTTGACATCTTATCCACTGGTTTGCATATCAGCATGACTAGAGTTTCCCTCACTGTCAATGTTCTGTACCATGATTGATTTATCTTGAATCATCTTTTCAATTTATCTTTTCAAAGCACGACAATCTTCAATACTGTGATCCTGAACATCAGAATGATATGCTGTAACACCCCGTATTGAAGTACGTGTATTGGCGTATTCAAGTACGTGTATTGGTCTTATTTATATGGAATTAATTTTTTTTTAATTTTATTTATACCGAAATTTGCCCGTCGATGGTTCCATGCGAAGGTTATTGAATAAGCTTTCCGACGATATAAAGATTTCCAAAAACGGATAGGTTTCGGATATAATCGAGTACGTTCAAAACTATAAAACGGTGGCCGGAATATTTGGGAATAGTAAATGTGCAGAAAATTTCCTACACACAAACTACTGAGGCCAGCCGAATTTTTGGGTCAAATTTGAACGATCATAACTCCTTTAATATAATGAACTGGGAGAGCTGCAACCTATGAAACGAAAGAACTTTGAGTCTCCTTTCCAATTCAATTGGTTTCATCCAAATCCAACGTCTGAGTAATGAGTTATACTCATTTTACTTCAGCCTATCAAAATAGATTTTTAGGGTCAACTTCAAACGATCATAACTCCTTGTACAGGACGAACTGGGTGGCCTACTTTATATGAAATGAAATCCCTTTGAATTATCCTTCCAACGATACTAATTTCACCCAAATCCGATATCGGATAAAAGAGTTATGGTCGATCTACTTTAGCTTATCAAAACAATCAACCAAAGGACAGATTTGACATTATTTAAATTTTAAAGGCATTTTGGTCATTTCCTATTATATTATGGACGAGAATATGTGTATATATACATGTATATGAGTTCAAAAAATCATTTTCATCATCAATTATTGAGAAAGAAAAACCCTAGCCAAATTTGACCTTTAAATTACTTTTGATTCAACCGTAGAAATTTCAAAGTAATCCGATAACTGCGTTTGTCATCTCGAGAACTTCAAACGGCACCTATTATTTGTGCAAACAGGATTGCATAATCAAGAGGTGAATTCTAAGGTATGAATATTGTTTGCCTTTGTTCTCTTCCATATGTATATGTGTGATAGAGGATTATATGTATTGGTTGTTATTGAAAGGTGATGAAAATAGGGTTATGGACTATTTTGCATGGTTTGATTATATTTAATTGTGAAAAGTGGATATGGTAATTGAGTTATGGAAGGTGGATATGGTGATATACTATTGAATTGATGATTATTTATGTCTATGACTCAATTTGATTTAATGGATTGGTTGGAAGGATAAATGAATCCAAACTTGATATTGGAGGATGTTGTATGAATATGCATGGCATGTGAATGTTGGAGTATAAGAGAGCTAAAGTGACACCCTTTATGGTGTAATTAAGGCTTACTACTTAACCACTAGTTTGGTGAATTCAAATAATTGAATTGTGACGTTTGGTCGCTAATACTAGATTGCTATATATGTTCATTGTAGATAAGTAATCCGAAAAGATGGGAAGTCCATTTGGGACTAGTATTGAAGGTTGACAGTCAGGTATGTAAAGTATACTCTATACCATATCTTTAGCATGAAAGTGAACAATTGTTCTATTAAGAAAGTTTCCAAAGTTATTCAGTAACATGTGATCCATAATGGTTTTGTATGATGTCCTACGTTACCAATGAACTTGTTTCCACCCTACAAGATGTCAAGACATTCCAATACTTACTTGTTTTTCAAATCTTACATGTTTATTGCACTAATGAATGTCAGAAAGTATCTGGTTGCTCAAACAAGATCCATGTGCTATTAATGACTCCAAAACATTTCATTGATATACCAATAAGTTCCTACTTCATTGTTATGGCATTGATGACTCCAAAACACTTCATTGATGTGCCAATGAGTTCTTACTTCATTGTTATTGCATTGATGGTATATTTATATATCTCTTATTGATGTATCATTGTTTCAAAGTATCAAAAATGTGGTGGCGACCGAAATAACAATCTCAAAGATTAATTGAACTAAGTGATGGAAGTTCTCTCTTATCGGGTGGTATCCCAGGGGCATAAGCCTATCATGGGTCGATCCCTATTTATGTGTTTATGGGTGGTATCCTAGGGGCATAAGCCTATCATGGGTCGATCCCAGTTGATATGTACTGGAGGCAGCCTAATGGTCACAGTACAATACAGTAATGATTACAAAGATGATAAGAACGAAGGTAAAGTGATTGAATAAATACAATGTACAGGTTGTCACAAGTTCTAGTAAGTGTGGTCCAATCCTATTACGATTTATTCACCTGTTTCTGATTTCTATTGAGCTCCTATATCATATGTGATTATCTACAGCTTTACATGCTTAGTACATATTTCGTACTGACGTCCCCTACGGGGACCTGTATTTCATGCTGCAGGCACAGGTACCTCAGCTCATACACTGCACAAGTAGGAGCCAGGCTATCCAGCTGCTTTTGGTGAGCTCCAGTTTGCTTCGGGGCTTTTCGTGTCATATCCAGTCACTTTTGGTATTGTATAGAAGTTAGTTATATGGCGGGGTGTGTCCCGACCTTAGTTAAACTCTGTGTATTATCTAGAGGCTTTATAGACCTAATGTACAGTCAAGGTGGTGTTTTGTTAATAGACGTGATGACTCCAACGGCCAAGTATTGTATATACATATATATGTGTGATCGAGCTTATACAGGTGATTATTTCCTTTTATATGCGACATGATGCTGTCCGAATTTTGGGTTGTCATAGAGGTATGCATGGGAAGTATAAGGTTATGAGCTGATTCTCCCGGGCCTCCTCGGTTACGGGTGCCAGTCCGCCCCAATAGGATTTGGGGTGTGACATATGCGCATCGCACATTAGGATCAAAACTTCTTGAATGCGGGTCAGGAGTATACCCAAGGAGAGGAGTGATTATGTCCTGCTGTACCAATCTCTGGAATAAACTTGCATACGACTCTCCAATCGGTGTGAAGTTATCCCTCGACTTCTGTCTCATTTCATTATTTGGCTTAAATTAAAAACCAGACCTAGAAGGGCTTCGGTATGTATGTGGAGCTAGATGATAACTCGACAGATTTGGCGCGCGCCAGTGTGGGTAAGATGGGGGTTGAATATATGGTTGTGCATTATACACTTGATATGGAGATGGAGGAATGAAATTTAATGGATTATGGGAAAGATTCTGTGGAACTTGGCCATAAACTTGGGTTTGAGCCTGTGGATAACGATGATATGGCCCTCTTACCCATGGCTGTTGTCCAACTATAATGGCAGATGCATCTTTCTCATTCTTCTTTCCTCCAACACTTGCCAAACTTTTTTGAATTACTTAAGTAGTCGTTTTCAATGTTGCAAAACTCACAATACGACCGGTCTTAATTCCATCCTCTATCATTTCCCCCATTTTGAGGACCTCAATGAACGGCTTGACTAATGCAGGTAACAAGTGTTGATAATAAGTTTTGTCCTGCGCTTGAATAAACACCTCCACTATTTTGCTTTCTTTCATTGGCGGTTTTACTCTAGTAGCTTGTTCGCGCCATCTGATCGCATACTCCCTGAAACTCTCAGTATTCTTCTTTGTTATACTAGTTAGGGATTTTTCGTTAGGGATCAACTCCACATTGTATTGAAATTGTTGCACAAATTCGTTAGCTAGGTCATCCCAACTAATCCATTTGTCAATGTCTTGGTCAACAAACCATTCTGAAGCTAGACCTGAAAGACTCACACCGAAATATGACATTAGTAATTCTTCTTTCCCTCCAGCGCCCCTTAGCTGGTTGCAATAGCGTCTCAAATGTGCTACAGGATCGCCATGTCCATCATACTTCTCAAACTTCAGCATTTTAAAAACAAGAGGAAGATATACACCAGGAAACATGCACAGATCTTTATATGAGACACTTTTGTACCCCCCAAGTCCTTGCAAGTTTTTCATAGTCAGTTCCAAACTTCTCAATTTTCTGGCTATTTCCTCTTGTTCTTCTGTCATAACAGCCTTCTCAGTGTTAGGAGGAAATTCAGGCGGTTGAGGGCAATCGTAAGGACCAGTTGACTTAAATGTAGGCTCGAGAGCATAATGCTGATCACTAAAAATATTCAATTCAGGCTCTCTTGTAGAGCAGGGAGGCACAACTTGTGGATGGACATCAAAAATAGGAGCTTCAGGTGGGTGTGGCGCCGTAAAAGTATGAACAACAGCTGGAGCAGAGTATGTGGTAGTCTTGGATTGGGGAGTGAGGAAATGAACATTGGAAGTGGTTGAATATTGTTGCCCCAGAGTCGATCCTGATGCATGTTGTGGCATATCAACAAAAATGGGAAGTTGTGCATGTGACACGGGAGGCAAGCTAGAAAGATATTCCGGATTATCAGTGGGAACTGGAGGAGGCGGCAACCCATTAGCCCAAGCTCGATGCATTTCTATTATTTGCCACCTTAATTTCTGAATCTCTTCATTATCTCCTACATTCTCATTCCCCGAACTCCCTATCTGATTAGTGACCACTAACTCGGTATCCTTGTTGGCCATAACTTCCTCTGTAACTTGGAGTAATATGGAGGACCAGCCAAAATGCCACAAACCAACCACCTTAAACTAACTGGACAAGAGATAGCAAATGCGTTAGAGTTTAATAATTTTTCAAAACCTTTTTTTTTGAAAAGGTCACCGAACCCAAGAAGGGCGCCGATGTATCTCACCCCCGAGAGAGGAGAATCAGGTGTGCGTAGTTCGTGAAGTCTTGCCAAAATGGCCAAGTAAACTCTTTTTTCATTCTTTTCCTTGAAACTGTGAGAAGAAAAGAAAACAACAATTTGTCAAAAGAATTGACGAAAATCTTTTTGCATTTTTTACTTTTAAAATACCTATACAAAACAAAACCTATGATTACCAAAGAAAAATCTTTTTGGGTTTTGCAATTTTGAATTTCATATGAAAATGAAACTTGAAACTATTAAAGGAAAATCTTTTTGTAGTTTTCTCTTGAAGATGTATATGAAACACCTACTCTAAATGAAGAGTGAATAAAACATTTTTTTTGAATTTTTGAAATAAGATCCCCGAACCCACAATAGGTTGCCTACGTATCTCACTCCCGAGAGAGGAGAATCAGGGGTGCGTATTTCATCCAAATTGGACAAATAAAGATTAACTAACAGACTGACCCTAACTTAAGAGACACAACCAAAGACCAATGAATAATATAAAAAAAAATTGGGTTTTTAATTTGACACCAACAACTATGAAAGAAAAATCTTTTTTTTTTTTAAATTTTCGAATTATGAATGCGTAGTAAAGGAATAAAAGAATTTTTTTTCTTTTTTTTTTGATATTTTCGTTATATGAAATGTACAAAACTTCTACCATTTTTTTTTTTGCATTTTCCTTTATAAAACCTCCTATTGTAAAAAATTTTTTTTTTTTGAAATTTTTGAACTGTGAAATACAAAAGCCATAAAGAACTCTAAAAACAACAAAACTCTTTTTTTGACTTTTTTTTTCCACACACTTTACTTCTAACACATGCTTTACCCCACATCAGTCTGTCAAATGACCACGTTATCCTCAAAGATGCAATATTTAGCACGTAGGGATGCTTTAGGGGTGAGTCTCCTACAAAGAACCGTATGGGACCCGCTAGGGCTCAATATGATGTACATAAGAATGGCCTAAAGGCTGACCTACGTTGTGGTTCACTAACAAGGCCGTTCGAGGAAGCATATGGTCGATGGTGGCTTCTTTGATTTTCACCTACTCTATACATCCAATGGCTACCCCCTTAAAATAAAGGTGACTCAACTAGAGTTCGTGCGTACAACATGCGCTCCGAGAGTTGTTGCGGAAAGAATGACTCGGATTATGCACAGATGTCAGATATAAAAGCGGTAACACATAGGATAAAACTGTAAACAAAGAGCACAAAAACGCACAAAAGTGAAAACACAAACAAAAATCACAAACAATGCTTATACACTCGTAATGCCAAACAAAACTGATACGACTCCAAAAAAAAGCTCAAATTCTGAAAGCATCCCCAGCAGAGTCGCCAGAGCTGTCACACCCCTTTTTCGACTCCAAAAAAAAAGCTATGTATTTTAAGTTCGAAAGAATTTTATTATTAAAGTGACAAAAATGAAAAATTTGTTTAAAAAAAAAGGATTATTTACATTATTTTTTTTTTTTATTCAGAGTCGCCACTTGGCATAATCCGGTGTGCCAAGTCACCTTTGGAAAATCTTTTTCAAAATGGTTTGACTCTAAAAACTGATCCGCGAGCAGAGATTCCGGCTAAGGAATTCTGTTGACCGAGGGGAAGGTGTTAGGCACCCCTCGATTCCGTGGTTCAACCACAGTCGCTTGGTGGAGCGTATCGGCTAATTTGACATTACAAATGTACAAACCACATGAACACACAAAACAAGCAAACAAACAAATCACACAAAATTCAAAACAAACCAAAATAATGTTCAGTCTAAATTATACAATCCAAAATAAAAGAGGTGCTGAAATATAAAACCTATTCTATTCTAAACTAATCCTAAACTAAACTCCACCCGACGTTCCGGGCCTTGATCATGAGCCTCCTTTGCTTACATGCTACTTCGGGGCATTCCCCGGATAAATCAATATAAATCCTTCGGGGCATTCCCCGGCCAAATGAGTACAATTTAAACTTTTCGTGCAGTAAAGTATAAAGTACCATTCACGCACATATTCAAACACTCCAACAAATCGTTATTCCTAATTGCCTACCAAGTTCAACGTATCACAATTCTATCATGTTCAGCATTATCAATATATCAAAATTAATCAATATTCATTTTCCTCCATTTTTAATCCCCACCTTAATTCATTTTCAACCACGTGATTAACCCATTTCAATAGACAATCCACCAATCGAGAATAACGAAAATTCACCAATCATGCTTAGCACATCACACACTCAAATGTCACCAACAGTTCACATCAACAAACAAACCACGGTATCGAATCACACGCAATTACAATCACATAAGAATTAAATAAAAGAGAAGAAAGAATTGGACCTTAAATATGAAGCTTTCAAACTCAATGTTATTCGAATAAAGAGAGTCCGCACCCGGAAACCTCGAGCCAAACCTTAATACCAACAATCCAACTCGACAAATAATGACCCATTCACCATTACTTTTCACGCCGTTACTGTTCACCAGTACTGTTCACCAGTTACTGTTCATCGGCGCCCCCTTTTTTTTTTTGTTGTTGTTCTTGTTCTTGTGAGGAAGATTATTTTGTGATTGTTGTTATTGTGTAGAAGATGATGATCAAAGAATGAGCCTCCTTTTTCCCTCTTAGAATTTTTCTTTTATAATGGGCATGGATTTGTTATGATGTGGGAATTTTGGTGGGTCCCCCATATATTCTTTCTTTTAGTTTGTTATTGTGAGGATAAAAATGTGAGTGGGTAGGGAGGTGGAAGCTTTTGATTGGGTAGGTTGTTAGGATAAGATAAATTAGTTAGAGGTATTATTTTTTATTTATTTTTTGTATTTTTGTGGGATATAATTACATGGGGTTGGACACATGGTAAGGTGAACTAAAAATGAATAAAATTAGACTTCGGGAGGGACAAAATTAGGTGTCTACAATCAAAAAATACATATAACATGCATATGTATTTTTAACAAAATAAATCACCTCACTGCAATTCCTAAATACATATCAGGAGAAACATAAAATGCATATTAACTCACTGAAAAAATACATATTACCCCAATTGATAAAGCTTTACAGAAATTCCTAAATATATAATAGTAAATAAAAATACATATACAATGAAAAAATACCTCTTCCTCCATGTCTTCTTCAGATTCATTAGCACAAAGAGTTCTCAACATTGTTTGACTTTTAAATTTCTTTTGCTTTTCTTTTCTTCTCATATTTTTTTTTAATTTGTTCATCTTTTGGAGAAGAAACTTTTTTCAACCACTTTTTTCTTCAAAATATCAGTTATCTTCGAAAAAAATTCAACCAACAACAACAACAAATCAACCCAAAATCATCTACAATATTCATTCAACTCCGATTATCCTCCATTTATCGCAACAAAATAAAATCCAGTTCCAATTCTCATCCAAAATTTAATTTTTTCAGCTATATCAACTCATAAGACATCAAATTTAACTGAAAAACAAACAAAACAAAATTCAGCAAATTTGATGACCTTGATTCTCCATCAACAACTACAAAAATCAAAACCTTAAAGATGAAATAGAGAAATTGTTTACAGTACCAAATTAAAAAAAATATATATTGAGAAATTGATAACATGCAATAACTGAATTAATTATTTACCATAAATTGTGGAACAATAATCGTGGAAAAGATGTTAAGAAGGAAAAATTTTGAAAGAGAAAATCTGATAAGAAGTATGAAAAATGGTAAAGTATAAAGCAATTAAAGGAAAGAGAAAGTTTTAAGCGTAAATAATGGAACCTGCTTTTAAGATGCGGTAATTGTGATCCCCCACTTAAAATAATGCTACAAATGCTACACAAGGTAACTAGGAAAAAATGTTGCTATTTTTTGTAATTTAGTACTTAGGTATGCTAACAAGTGTATTTTGTCATAATTGAGATACTAGCACTTGTCTTTAGGAAGAATTACTACTTAATTAGGGTAAATACAGAAAAATAATTGATTTTTTCTTGATATTTTAAAAAGACAAATATTTTGAGTGAGAACGATAAATATTTTGAGACAAATCTTATGTGTAGTTCTTCATTTGCTTTAAAGAAGAGATGCATGAATGCACTAGAAAGTAGATGAGAAAGGTTGATTGTGAAAGTTATGACACAAGCAAGCAAACAATTTGGAGAAGGTTATTAGATAGGATATATACGACTTCAGTTTACCGATTACATGATCACCCTATGTAGGAATACTTTATAGTCAAGGACTAGCATAGAAAGTAATAAACAAGTAACAAGTGTTGTCACATTTTATGTGGGAGAGGTGAGGTGCTAGTTTCCTCATCTCGTGTTCTCCTCTTCTCCTTATTAGTAGTATTATATTTAATAATCGCGTACTCTCTTTCAATGTGTATCTATTGCTTCAGTTGTTTTGTATCATGTCATACTCTTACAATCCTGCTTCATAAACTTTTCTTTTGAGCCATGGATCTGTTAAAAAAAGTTCTCTCTACCCAGAAAAGTAAAGATATGCTCTATAAACATATGCACAATTGCATAAAAAGAAATTAGATAATCTATTTATTAAAACAATGAGAACAAATGATGAACCAACCTAACCTTCACCAAGAAATAAATTGGAAAGGGGTGGGCGGGGGGTGGGGGTGGGAGGGAAGCAAACAAAACAACATAGTTCATACTCGTACCTCAAAGGTGAGATAGAGAAATTGTTTTCGAAAAAATCTTGGCTCGAGATCAAACAACGTAGAAAAAGACATAAAGGACAAGAAACACAAGGTAGTAACAAAACAACAGACATCAGAAACAAGATTACCATCAAATAATACCACAAACAATTTACCCGAAATCACAAACAACACCCAAAAACTTCAAGAACATGATACTACCAGTGAAACGCTATAACTACTAGCCTCCAACCTACTAATCTTCTACCCTAATACGCATTCTCTACACCTTCCTATTTAAAGTCATATCCTCGGTAATGCTATAACTGCTTCATGTCATGTCTAAGCATCCCCCTCCAATATTTACTCACTCTACTTCTACCTCACCTAAATCCATTCATAAGCAGCCTCCCACGCCTCTACACTGGGTATGTGCCCCTCCCTACATAGCATAATTAATTATTTTCAAATTCGTATTGTATAAGATTCATTTAAAAGGAAAGTGCTCTTTAATATGAGCTCAGAACCAAAATTTCTGACTAAAAATGAAGAAATCTCATCCATCCACACTCATCGATAGTAAATCATTAGGTTGGTGTAGAAAAAGTAGGACTCATCCGTTTTTTAAGAATAAACTTGCCCTTTAGTATATTTTGTATATTATAAGTATATCATTTTACATAATTAACATATTACCAAAATCATTCGGAAAAGAACATAAAAATTCTAGATTGTAGTTTGCAATTTTATTGGTATGCCGCTCCGCGAGCAAGGAGCGAGCTAAGTAAATCTTACCTGAAAATGAGTGAGATTCGATTCTTTTTCCTTTGTCCTTTTTGTTTTATCATTTTCTTTTCTCTATGATTCCAATTATTATATAAATTTTGGATTTGTCAATATCACTAAAACTTGTATTTGACCTAAAGGTGTCAAGTGGGTTGGGTCGGGCCAAACCGGAATCGGCCCGTTTAGTTTAACCGGGCTGTGGGCCGGTTCCGGTCCCGGTTGGGTTAGGTGGGCCGGGCCAGTTCCGGGTTCAACAGTAAAAATGTTGAAAATAACCCTGAACTGGCCCACTTAACCCAACCCGGTTAAACCCACCTAAACCCGGTCAAACCCGGTTAAAAATCGGTCAAATCCGGTTAAAAAAAATGAAAAATCCAATATACACTACATACACTACAATTATATACACTTCAATATACACTATATACACTACAATTATACAATATATATTTTTTAAAATATATAGAAACAATTACACATATATACGTATCATTCAATATATAATTATATATGACTATACGTACTACTTTAAATAAAACATATACTACAAATTTACAATAGTACAATATATATATAAATATATATATATATATATATATATATAGTTATATACTAATTTATAAAACATATACACATTTATACGTTAAATATATACGCTTATAGAAGATATATACACATATATACGCACTATTCAATATATATGTACTGCTTTAAATAAAATATATACTACAATATACATATATATATATACAACAATATGTATATATATATTTATATATATATAATTACATACTAATTTATAGAACATATAAACTTGTATACGTTAAAGATATACGTCAATAGAAGATATATTTACATATATACACACCATTCATTATATATGTACTACTTTAAATAAAGTATATACTACAATATATATATATATACTACAATATATATATATATATATATATATATATATATATATATATACATACATATACTTACATACTAATTTATAAAACATATACACATGTATACGTTAAATATACACGTCTATAGAAGATATATACACACCATTCAATATATATGTACTACTTTAAATAAAATATATACTATTCTACATTATACATTTATATATACTACAATATGTATATATATATATAGTTATATACTAATTTGTAAAACATATACACTTGGATACATTAAATATATATGTTAAATATACATGTGTATAGAAGATATATACAATAATATACAAAACATATACTACTTAATATAATAAATTAATAATACTTGATAGTTAATTAATGAATGTTGAATTTTATTGATTGCAAAATGATCCAAAATTTATAATTTACATGAATAAAAAAACTACAAACTATGCATCATTTTTTCCAACTCATCCATGTTAATATTAATGGGAACTTGCATGGGATAGTCAAAGTCAATAGGGGAAAACCCATGCATTGTACTTGATTCTGCTGAGTTCTCCCGCGAAGTCATAATTTCTTCAAGTTTCTGCTCGTCATTCGGCTCCGGTTCCATTCCTTGATTTCTTCTTTCTGCTCTAATCCAATCTCTGAGGCAAACTAGAACATTCATTGCATTGCTTCCCAATGAGTGTCGGTTGTCTCCAAGTTTCTGTCGTCCCTGACTTAAGGCGCTCTCTGATGCAACGGTTGACATTGGAACGTTCAAGATATCTCTAGCTAATCTTGAAAGCACAGGATATTGTGATTCATTTTTCCTTTACCAATCCAACGTGTTGATCCATCGTCTGCGATCCTCTGGCGGCGACCGAACAGGGTACCTCGTCAACACTGTTCCAACAGGGTAAATCATAAAAGGAATCAGAAAAACCACAATGTGCCGGTCTTTTAGAAAATGATGGCACCTCAGGAGGATGAGGAGCGACAGTTGGATTGATATGTGTCGGTACAGCTAAATCAACTAAATTAGCATAGTGGTTATATAATTTATCTATGTAAGCATTCGCATCAGACGTAGCCGTCCACAAATCAGATTTTACTTGTTCAGAATCATTGTTAGTATTTATTTCTAAGTTACGATAAATAAGAGTACTAAAGTGGCACATAGTATGGTATTTAATGCACGGATTTAGCATAGCACCAACCAAGAAAATAGGGAAAATCGAAAAAAAATATTTTTTAAATTTAGTAAACATGGCACCAACAACATTTTCATAACTCTCTTTATTTTTATATTCTTTGAGCAAACCAGAAATATCGGTTATATATCCTAAAATATTACAAACAGTAGGATAATAAGCACTGGAAAATTTAACTGTAGCTACATAAATTTTTTTCAAAAACTTAACAAGATCATTAATTACTACCCAATCAGAATCAAGTAGCTTGCAATCGGCAAAATTATCAAATGAACCACAATGTTGGTTAAAAGCTAATGTAATAGGAACTCTATATTTATAACAAGTTTTTAAAAAATCATACGTAGAATTTCATCTAATATCAATTTCCTCAGGCATCAATATCGGTGCAAGTCCATTTTCTTGACATTTAACTTTAAATTCTTTAATTCTCGATCTACGATTATTTTCTTGTATAAAACCAACAGCAAGACGGATTTTTTCAATATAAATCTCAAAAAACTCAAGACCATCTTTTACAATTAAATTATATATATGACATGCACACTTAATATGAAAAATTTCAGGTAACGGCGGTGATAGCTTAGATTTTGACTTTGTTATAGCAGTCTTGTTGTTAGAAGCGTTATCAAAAGCGATACATAAGATTTTATTTTCGATACCATAAAATGCTGCAACTTTATGTATCGAGTCAGCAATAAATTGTCCAGTATGTTTACGATCTTCATCATATAAAAAAGCAAGAATACGTTTTTGCATCACAAAATTACTATCCATCCAGTGACAAGTAACGGTTAAATAATCATTTTTATTTACAGCACGACCAAGATCAGAAGTTAGGGATATTCTACATTGAATATTTTTTAACAATGTAGATAAATAAAAATAATATCGTGAATGAAGTCTAAAAATATTAGACCGACAAGTACTTCTAGGAATACCATTAAACATAGGATTATAAATTGCTTGAATATAATGAATAAAAGCATCAGAAGAAGGAAAACTAAAAGGCAAACAACCTACAGGTACCATTTTTGCTATTTCTTCCAGGTCCCTCAATTTATTATACTTCTTCGTTACGTGACCGGTTATTAGGTCCATTCTAGTTTGTGTGGGCCCACCAACAGCCTCGCCACCTTGTACAATTTTTAACTTTCTTTCGTGGTCTTCAGCTAAATGTCTCATTAACGTACCCGTACCCCCTTGCTTACCTCCTCTTTTATGCTTATATATTTTTTGACAAATATTGCATTGCACCTCAGTATCTGATATACGTTCAAAAAATTTCGATGCAACACTAGTTTGTTTACGAGCTCTTGGGGTACGGGGAGGACTGGGAGGGAGATTAACCGATTTGGATCTAACGTTAGCATTTCCTACTTCGAGTGTCTCACTAATATTTTCATCATCTTCATCTAAATCAACCGCATCTACTTCATTTTCTTCTTCTATACCGTAATTTTCCTGAACTTCTAAATAATCCATAACGTGGGCACCTACACCTATTTCTTCCTCAAAAGGTTGACTAAGTGGTACCGGAGGCGAAGGCACACGGGTATATCTAGTACTTGAAGTACCTCTACTGCTAGTAATTCTCTTTTTGCTACCAATACCACTTCCGAGACAAAAATTTTTGATACTTTTACCGAGGTTTTTTAATTTATCCATAGTATAAATCAAACTAAAAAATATTCAAAATACACAAAAAGTAATAAAAATAAATATTCAACAATTAATACACTAATTATAAATTAAAAGTAAGAGATGGAACGACAATACCAAATTTTGAAAGTATCCGAAGGTTGCGACTTTAGAAACTTTCACTTGTACTTAGTAATCGCAAAATTAAAAAAATTAAAGTGAGCACTTTAGAAATTAAATATATAGAATATTTGAGAATTGAGAAATGAGATTTCAGAGAGAATGAGATTTGAGAGGATGAAAAATTGTGTGGAAAATGATTTGAAAGTGTAGGGTATTTATAGAATTTTTTTTAGGATTAAAAAATGATTTTAAATAAAAAAAAACTTATTTTTTTATATTTGGGCCCAAACTAGCTGTTATAGCCGTTGGGCCAATGGCTAGTTTGGCCCAATTTTCCAAAATCTTAAAAAAAAAAAGGGCTTATCCTGGCCGGGCTGAGCCGGTTAACCGGCGGGCCCTAACTGGGTTGAGTCCTGTACGGGTTAACCGGGCCCAAATTCAAAACCCAACTGGACCGGGACCCGGGCCCTTAAAGGCCTTGGGCTTATCGGGCCGGGTCAAATCGGTCCGGTTCGGGCCGGTTAAAACCAGCCCGTTGGACACCCTTATTTTGACCTTTAATAATGAAAACAGATGCAAAGGCAAAACTTTTTGGTGATGTGGTTCATTTGATAGTTCCTAAATATTCTGTTGGGAGCGTTGTCGCCTTAATGGGCCTTGCAGCGCGCGATTCAGATTAGACGACACTCCTATGCGGGCATCGTATACCGAATGAGAAACAAAAAAACAAGATAGTCCCTCTTGTTCTGCAAACAACGTACTTATGACAAATAAAGATTCACAATCAGATCCAATGAAGATATTATGAAAATTCCCTTTCGAATTACCAAAAAATGTATTTTAAATTCAGAACTACTTTTATTAGAAATATCTTGATATTAATAGTTATTAATGTTGTGTTTTGCTCTAATTTTACTTCCACACTGTCTGTTGGGATTCAGGATATAAAAATATACAATTATATTGTAATTTTAACATTCTGAATTGAAATAGTATTTATCAAAATTTTTAGTTAGTAAATTATTTTTACGTATATATCTTATAATTTCGTGTCAAAAATAATGAATTCACTTGAACTTCTCTCTTTTCTCTCTTTCAATTTGAACAACAATTAACATGACATTGATGAAGATAGGGATATATAGCAAACTGTTGTATTTTAGAGTTTTGACTTAATGTATATATTTGACCTGACTTTTATTATATTGTTGGTACAAACTAGATGAATCATATGTTAAATTTTATGAACATATCATGTCAGACTTTTATGTGACTTAATTTTTTGACAAGTGAAAAGTACATATGCATGACAGGTTAACAACCTTATGTTTAATTAAGAGACATTTTCAATATCACGAGTTTGAATCATTCTAATAATGAGTACTATATATTGACTTGACTTTTATCATACAAAAACTAAATGAATAACATTTCAAATTTATTACAGGTGTTATTCGCTTTGGCCTAATAAACCTCACAGATTTGTCCTTCAAGATATGCATGTCATCATGGAGTCTGCTAAGCATTATATTTTATAAAACTTTTCACTTTCTTTATTTCAATGTGGAGTTCGTTTATCATGTACACATGCACCTTCATAAGTTTGTCCATTTAGAAGTCTGACAATCTTATTTTAGTTGGACCTCTTCGACCGACCCTTTATATTGGGCGTCACATAACGTCTCAACGTAAAGTTCGTTTATCGTGTATAAACCTTCATAAGTTCGTCCATTTAGAAGCCTGGTAGTCTTATTTTAGCTAGCTCTCTTTGACAGACCCTCCATTATGAACGTCACATAACATCCCCCCCACCCTCACGCCCATCCCACACACGACTTAGTACCCTGATTTAGGTTTTCCCTTGTATTGTATTAAAGAATGTCAATCTTTGATATCATATTTGTCACGACTCAAATCCATGATATATTATGTACCCTGGTTTAACAAACATCACAAATATTCACTTAGACTATGTTATCATCGAATTCAAAAGTACACAATCATACGAATATATTTATGTTACATTTTATAAAATACTCTTCATCTTACCCCTCCAATCCGATATAGGTTCATCTACAATATTTACATGCACTTTTTATTCAAAATTTTATCAACTTAGATATTTATCAGTCTTTCTCTTTGGTCCGTTCTCGTTCTCATTCTCGTCATGACATTTCTATTGCCTAGTTGACTTTTCTATACTCTTTTTTAAAACGTTAAAATATTTATTTTTTCATTTGTACAACTACCTATTGTACAACTGCACATGTCATCACTTGTCACCATGTGGTCCAATGATAAGTATAACACCTTTTTTATTTTGACCTTTGATGAATTAAATTGCTAAACAAAGTAGCTGACTTTAATTGAAAACATTTTATCTTATTTATGAATTGGGCAACACTTGTCTGTTGTTCCTGCATTCATGTCTCATTTTTCTACTTTTAAAAATTAAATGACTCAATTTTTCTTTCTTTCTCTTGGATATGTCGTGTTAGTACATCCATCATCAAAGCAAACAGAAATTTGTTAAGACTTAATTCCTGATACAACAGATTATGATAAAAAAATGATCTGTATTTTCTTTCGTTGTCCTCATTTGAGTCTTGACTCTACCATACATGTTTTTAATCATCCTAGGATAAGCCCTAGATACACTTTTAACCCTCAATCGACATAAAACTTCTTTAGGGACTTTGTCGTAAGCCATAAGTCTACTTATCTATTTAACTGATTGTAGTTGAGAATGTAAGGTGGAAACTAATATTAATGACAATTTTTGTTTCTTCCTCTTTGAATATGCCACGTTGGTACATTCATCACCAAAACAAATAGAAACAGATTAAGACCTGATCCCTGATACAGCTCTATCATAATAGAAAAGTGATCCGTGTTATCTTCTGCTATCCTCACTCGAGTCTTGACTTCACCATACATGTTCTTAATTGTCCTATTATAAGCCCCAAATACACCTTTAACTTTCAATTGACATAAAAGTATAAGCCCAAGATACACCTTTAATTTTCAATCGACATAAAACTGTTGGGTTCGAAATTGAGAGGGCGTCATGCGGAAGCTACTAATTGCAAATCATTAAACGATAATTCAGATGATAAAGAAAAACATACCAAAACACAATACTATTAATATGATTCGGCCCATTGGCCTACATATTAATAACCTAAATAAAAAAAATAATATAAACACTATTTGAGAGAAAATATCCCCTAAACAAGACTCTTTAAAGACTACATTATAGATGTTATGATGTTATAGTATGAAAAGGGGTCTTTTATTTATTTATAGATGTCCAAAACCTTTTTTTAAAAAAAAGATTTGTCAAATATAAAAAAGTCTTATATTTTCTTTCAGGAGAGGTAAAACTAATTATGGTATTACTTTTATTTCCCTTCTAAGAAAAGTATAGCTTAAATTTGGTAAGAAAATCAGAATAAAAACCCTAACAAAAACCTCTCTAGAGACTTTGTCGTAACTCATAGGACTACGTATATAGATAAGCATTTTTCACATTTTGGCCATTGATTTCTCTGTGTTGTTACAAGAAAACTCCATGTGGGTTCATAATCAAGGTTGTAAATATCATAGCCAAAAAAATGTCAAGGACCATTTATTCAAAAGGATAAAGGAAAATGAGAGATGAAGTGAACTAGTCAAGAAATGGCTTATTTATTTTCCAAGTGTCCAATTGAGTTAATTTTTCAAGGAGAAAAATAGAGCAATTCATCAATTAAATACGAAGATGAAGACTTGCACACATCATCAACAATTCTTATTACAAAAAATTCAATATTTGCAACCATATACTATTTGATTTTAATTTTTGGTCCTAAATATAGTTTACTCATGCTGCACGGAGTTGCACTTAATATGTTGTATTGAGTTTTGATGATGACTTTCATAATATTTAGAGACCAGGTCTGTTGCATGCTTAATTCACGAGTGATGGTATTGAACAGTTGGGCATTGCTGCACACTATATTATTTTGTTTGGTAGCATGATTGTTGTACAGGTGTGCAGTGAACGACGTCGGGACACCTGGTCCAACAGAAGACACATTCGTTTTGTTCGTCATCGTATATAAGCAAAGTTGTGATAAATTCAAAACCTAATTTTGCACAAAAAGAAATTTCTCAAAAAGGCAAAAGTGCGCTCTCAAGAAATAGAAAGTTAGTTTTCTCCAGGGACCTGATAGCTTTCATATGTTTATTTCTTGAGTCTTTGAGTCTTGTTTTAATAAAGTAGTCTACTCCTTCAATTGTGGTGTAGCAATCTTACTTAAATATGCTCAGTATAAGCTTAGGTAGAGTTACTAAGCTGCAATCAACTAGAGTTAGTTGGTCGATACTAGTGTGGCATAGTTGTCATACTTGATTGTAATAGAGGTATTACAAGAGATAGAATTTAGAGTTAAAACCTTTGAATTTGCTCGAGTCTGTAATTGCTTTGGTGGCTTGATTCTAATGGAGTTTGGTGAAATCATATGAGGACATGTCGTGATTTTTCCTCCATTAAGTATGTAGGTTTTTACGTAAAATCTCGTACGTTGTTTCATTGTGCAAATTTCTGTGACTTGGTTCCTTGGTGATGATGAATTCGTATAATTCAACACAATGAGCAATAAACACAAGACATTAAAATTAGTACATAAAATATTATTGTTCAACTCGATTAAATAGTGACTTCTCATTTAATTATTTAGTCTGGTTTAATATGTCTAATTTAGCTCATTTAAAAGTTGGACTGAAATATAATATTTCAAATTGATCCATAAAAAATTTATTGATCTTTTTTTTTGTTTTATATGATATATACCGTGATCATGGGCGAACCTATATTTATTTGTGGGGTGCTCCGACACTCACTAAATTCGACGCGGAATAGATAAAATTACATAGAAAATATATGAAAACAGATATATAATATTTGAAAGTACCCACTAAACAAAAGGTTGGTTAGGTGCATTGGTATTAGGTTGACTTTAAGGTCCCGCGTTTAAACCTCATTAAGGTGATTTTTTCTTTTCAGTTTTTAAACTTTTTAAGCACCCACTACACTGACTGTGATTATAAAGATCTTACTTAATTGATTTGATTTGATTTCAAAATTTAGAAAAATCAACTTACAGGTTTGATTTTTCTATGGGAAAACCAACTCAAATTGAATCATAAACACCCCTAATTACAAGACCTATTTTCATATCTTATAAGATTTGGTTTAAAGTGTGAATGTGGGTAAAAGTATTTGACTAATTACGTCACAATATTTTTGCCGTCCGTCTTTACTTATCCGTATTATTAAAATTATTTTTATGATCAATAATATTTGTCCTTTTGAAAAATCAATGAATAATTTATCTATTTGTGTCCATGTTACCTTTAGTTATTAACTATAGTCATCCCCCTATACATTTTTCAAAGTATTAAATTTATTATATTCAACGAGTGAAATAGTAAATTCATCCACTATCATTTACTGTTTTTTAAAGGACGTGCTAAGTCAATAATTAACAAGTAAAGATGAACGACGAAAATACTTTGTTAATGCAAATGGATTTTGGTCAATTACAAATTCTATTTGGAATTCAATGAGAATATATCATGATGCTAATTTTCTTGACCAAGTCACTAGACTAGACATTATCTCAAGTTATCTAGTAGTTTCGTTAGATCGTAGATTCAAGATTTAAAGTTTAAAAATTTTGATATTTCCATTCTTACAATCGAACAGGCACCTATTTATGTTACTGATAAAAAGGCTTACACACATTTTTTGGCTTACTATGAACCCTCCTAGGTTACGATGATTTTTTATTTTTCCAAACGTATCTTATCGTATTTAAAATAATTTTGAGCATCCCGTTTCACACCACCAAAGATTCTACTTCTGTTAGAAAGTGGAATGAATCATTTTTCGATTTTTCATGTTGTTTTAAGGCCTCATCGACGAAAGAATAATAATACTTGCTCTCTCCTTCTTTGGCACTTCCCAATCCTAAAAGAATGGTGTTCAAAGTTTATTGTATGTATACTTTAATGAATTTCAAAATACAAATATAAGATTTGATCGAAGATACTAATTCTACCGACCTCATACCATAAATCTTAAAATTGCCTCTGCTTATAGTGTATTTAGGTTCTCAATGTGCATGCAATTCATGACTACATGAGACAGATATAATTCCATAGTTGAGGCTATTTATAGAAAGGATTTTTATATTGTATCATTGCTCATCAAAATAATAATCACTAAACAAATATATGTATTCTTTTATCCATTACTGTCCATATTATATATAAATAGCATATTTTTATGTATATATAACTAACTGTTGTGATTATTTCAATCTAGTGGTCAAATGTGAAACTTTAATAAATCCACTCCAAAAAAAACCCCTCTTTATGGGCCTTTGTTGTTCAGACCCATAGCACAACCTTAAGAACTTGGACTAAAGCCCAAAAGTATTAGCATCATGGGCCTAATCATCACTGGGTGAAATTTTTCGTCTACTTTGTATGAGTTAATGTATGGAATGCGTCAAGACATGAGTTTGTATGTCATGGCACCCAGAGAAAGACATAGGAGAATTCCTCTTTTAGGAAGACCTAGTAGCTCAGGATCTTAAAGTTTTATGTCTTGTGCCTTTGATCATATACATGTCCGCTCAAAGGACATACACAAAAAGAAAGAGACTCATAAAATGACAATGCAAATAGAGTCATTTTGCACATTTTTGTTAATCAATGAATGGATTGACTTCGATTTAATTTTTCAAGGAGAAAAATAGAGCATTTCATCAATTAAATACGAAGATGAAGACTTGCACACATCATCAACAATTCTTATTACAAAATAGTCAATATTTGCAACCATATACTATTTGATTTTAATTTTTGATCCTAAATATACTTTACTCATGCTGCACGGAGTTGCACCTAACAGAGTGTGTTGTATTGAGTTTTGGATGATGACTTCCATAATATTTAGGGACCAGGTCTGTCGCATGCTTAATTCACGAGTGATGGTATTGGATAGTTGTCCATTGTTGCACGTTATACTATTTTGTTTGGTAGCATGATTATTGTAAAGATGTGCAGCGAAAAATGCGGGGACGCTTGGTTCAATAGAAGACACATTCGTTTTGTCCCTCATCATATATAAGCAAAGTTGTGACAAATTGGAAACCTAATTTTGCACAAAAAGAAATTTCTCAGAAAGGCAAAAGTGCGCTCTCAAGAAATAGAAAGTTAGTCTTCTCCAGGGACCTGATAGCTTTCATCTTTTTATTTCTTGATTCTTTGTGTCTTGTTCTAATAAAGTAGTCTACTCCTTTGATTGTGGTGTAGCAATCTTCCTTAAATATGCTCAGTGTTGGCTTAGGTAGAGTTACATAGCTGCAATGTTAGAGTGCGTACTCGACTGATTTTAGTATTTTACTCTAATAGTTGCCTATCAATTGAACAAGTGAGCTAACATGGTTCACGTAAGTAAATATGAAGACAATATTTTTACGTGAAAAATATCCGGCTCAAGAAAAGTGTAAAAACTACGAGCTGTACCTCTACGGGATTTAACCCCAATTTGACTAGAACTCTTGAGCCTCAATCAATAAACAAATTACAAGACTTCATGTAAACTAGGAAGTGAACTTCTAACTCCTATTTCTACAATAACACAAATCTTTCCAAGATAAGTGTTCTCAAGTCTTCGAGTTCCCTAACTTGAAGACATAATTTCCAACTCAGTTAATATTTCACTGAGACTAGAACTAAGACTCATTACAGCTCAAAGAACCAACCAATTACACAAAGTCTACGACTTGCTATGTAAAAGACCAGGTTCTTCTTCAAGCTAGTGAACTGATTTGCTGATTGATGCTTTTCTTGTTAGTGCATAAGTGAAACACTTGAACGTCGTTCCTTCTATTTAAGCCAACTCTTGATTTGAGTTCTTTAGACGATGTGCTCTTTTTTCTTTAATAGGACTCTATCAGATAGTTTCACTCCTTATTGCATTATGTCTCCTTGATCGAGTAGGACTCTTACATTTGCTCAATCTTTAAGTGTTTGTGTTTATCTACCTTTCAACCTCTATGCTGCATGTGATAAGTGTTGAGAGCATATCTTGCTTATCCACTTCTGACATTATGCATTGTTTACCTATCAGTAGCCTAGCTCGTGACTATTCTTTCTACACTTGTGTTGACCAGCTTGTACAACATGTTTCATTCATATGTCCATTATTAAAACTTCAGTTTCCTAACAAATTTTCCCTTTTTGATGATGACAAACTTAAGCAACACAACATTCATCACAAAGTACTGACATTCTCAATAAAGAAATTAGACAAAGGAACACAGAATGAAATAGGTTAGTCAATTGAGTTATAAGCATTGCACAATCTATTCTTCCCCCTTTTGACATCATCGAAAAGCTGGGCCCAAAAAGTGAAAAATGTTTAATAATCTATGGCCACTGGGGCTATCACTAAAACAACCAAAATCCAGAGCAAAGAAAACTTATGCATTACGAATAACAGGAGTAGAATACAATTAAGCAAGTAAGTGCATTTCATTTAAAAGCAAGATACAATTAAAATTACCTCAAAATAGTAAAAGAGATAACAGGCTGCCCAGTGAAAGAAACACATGAGACAGTCCTAAGGTACTATGAAGGGAACTAAGTAGAGGAGGAGGAGGGAATAAGGGTGGTCAATTTTCGAACAAGCTCAGCATTTTTAGTGCATTCACGTTCCATAATCTCCTTAAGAGAGGCAATTTGAGCAAGGAGCTCCATCTTCTCAGCATCATGAGCAACCTGAGCAGCATCCAACTTGACTTGAACTGTTCCAATTCTGCAGTTTTAGCAGCAAGAGCATTTTGCAACTGTTGTACTGGGTTATCATCACTCCTCCTGGAAACGGGTAACTTTATATGGTTCACGGTCCCAATGACATCCTTAGTGGTTTGCAAAGACCACACTTGAACAGGCACATTGAAGTCCTAAAAAATGGGAGTGAACCAGAATTAATATGACAAGGCATTGCCATTCACATCTTGAAGTATGACCCTTTTTATATCCTGAATCATAATTCGAGACAGGTTAATACTCACTTCAGAGTCAAGCAATTCCATGAGAGTGAGGTTAAGAAAATTTGCTGCATTCCTTTTTTCTTGTCGAGTAGTAAGCATCTTATGGACAACATCAAAATAAAACTGATGGAGTGAGGACATCTCACGCTTAAGAACTCTACGATAATTTGGAAGAACAGGATTTCTCAAAAATTTTCGTGATATATCAAGGGAAGATGCCACATTATCAAGTGAAGGCTATGTGACCTTGACATAATGACCCCAACCCCCAGTATTAATGCGCAAGATTTGAGCAAGGTCAGCAATAACAAGATTAATTGTAATCCCTCGAACAGTGGTAGAAAATATTTCCCCAAGAGCAACTCCATTTGTATAGAACTCATAAACTTTATTTTTTCTAAACTTACGTTGGTGATTATCTTGAAGAACCAAGTGTGACCACCCCTGAAGCTCCAACTTTGAGATCAACACATCCATTTCAGGTCCCCTAAAACCAATGACAACACGACCTCTAGCTAACTTGCATTTTTGAAAGTGGATAATATGAGCTAACTGAGAGGCTTTGTCAACAGGAGTATCCTTATTAATCTCAAAATCAGGATCTAATTCAGTAGAGGGAGAAGGGAGAGTTTCAAAAAGTGACTCAGATTTAGATAAGTCAGAGTCAAAAAATGACTCAGAGGCTTTGACGATCTTGTTTTTATGCACTGAACGAAGAAGTATATCTAGAGATGGGGAAGGAAGAGAAGGAGGAGAACTAGATGTAGCAACACGTTTTCGTTTGCTTGCTTGAAGGGCTTTTGCCAATGAATCTTCCTCCCGTTGTTTTTCCCACAAGTGTGAGGAGTTTTAAGAACGTATAAAGAGGGATTAGGCTCAATAGGAGTATGATATTCAACAATAATTGGAGAGGGCGAATGCTTGCTCTTCGAGTGAGATCTTAATTTTCTTGGAATCAAACTTGCAATTGGAACATCATTTGAATCAACAATTTGGAGAGGGACGGGAGATAGTAAATTGAGTGTAAGAATGGATTGAGAACTGAAAGAAAATTAAGAAAAAGAATTTTTGAGATTTTTGAATACAGCAAAATCGGATAATTTTATTTTAATGGCTGGGGGAATGGGAGGAATTTTATTGGCAGTAGGGTGGAGGATGATTTCAGTGGAATGTGCGGTAGTGGAGTCATAGAGGTTTGAGAATTCAGAAGATGATGCCATGGTTGAGAGGAAACTTAAAGGTTTGATTTTTGTGTGGTGGAGAGAACGAGTGATGAAGGAGAAGAGGAAAATATATTTAAGGTGGATTGACGGAAGTTGAACCGTGGATGGACTATATTTGGTAAAGGAAATGTAATGATGGAGATGTTCAGTGATGATGGCAAAGCGGTGGCAACTTTTTGAAAAAGAAGGACTTTCGGATTTTTGTCCGTTTAGGGAGACAAGGGACCATGTAGAAAACCTGTTTCTCTTTATGCAATTATAGGTAAAATGTAATCGTACCTTAACTTTGTAGACAAAATGGACAAAATTGCCTGAGTGTTCCAGCATCTCTGCAACACCAATACATGAATGAGTCAATTTACTCTAAAATCTTAGAATTAGGACACACAATTAAATGTGTAAGACTGGATTAATCAACAAACACTTAGGAGCACATTGTCTTTTCTAATCAATCATTGAGGGAGATTTATGCAATTTTAATCATCTCCAAGACTAACCTATTTTTTTCTAATTGTTCTCTGTCTAATGCCTTAGTGAATATATCAGCAATTTGTTCTTTAGTAGAGCAGAACATAATGGATATAAGACCTTTTCAATATTATCTCTAAGAAAGTGATGTCTAATATTAATATGTTTAGTTCTTTTATGTTGAACAGGATTGTTAGCACTATTAATGGCACTTGTATTGTCACAGAAAATAGGAACACATCTAACATCTACACCAAAGTCCATGCATTGTTGTTTAATCCATAACAACTAAGTACAACAAGATCCTGCAGCAACATATTCAGCCTCAGCAGTAGACAGAGCTACTGAGTTTTCTTTCTTAGTGGACCAGGTAATTAAACATGATCCAAGGAAGTGTGTCGTGCCTATGGTGCTCTTCCTGTCCACCAAATATCTTGCATAGTCATCATCAGAGTATCCTACCAAATTAAAATTACTACCTTTTAGATACCATAGGCCAAGATTACTAGTTCCTTTAAGATATCTAAAGATTTTCTTCACAGATTTTAAATGAGATTCTTTAGTATTTGCTTGAAACCTTGCACATGGTCCCACACTGAACACAATATCAGGTCTGCTTGCTATGAGATACAGTAATAATTCTATCATCCCTCTGTATAGCTTTTTCTCCACATCAGGACCTATTTCATCCATGTCTAGCTTGTTGGCAGTGGCTATTGGTGTGCTGATCTCCTTAACTTCCTTTATGGAAAATCTTTTAAGAAGTTCCTTGACATATTTCTGTTGATGTATTATGGTTCCAGAGGCTGTTTGCTTGATTTTCAATCCCAAGAAAAAGTTTAGCTCACCTATTAAACTCATTTCAAATTCACAGCTCATGAGTTTTGCAAAGTCATGAGTCATACTCATGTTTGTAGAGCCAAAAATGATATCATCTACATAAACCTGCACCTCCAACAAATATTTTCTATTAGTTTTCAAGAAAAGAGTGGTGTCAATCTTACCTCTAGTATGACCATGCTCCAGAAAAAATTTTGACAATCTTTCATACCAAGCTCTGGGAGCTTGTTTTAGACGATACAGGGCTTTGTCAAGCTTATACATATGATCTGGAAACTCCTTACTCTAAAATCTCGGAGGTTGTTTGACATACACTTCCTCTTTAAGAATGTCATTCAAGAATGCACTCTTAACATCTATTTGATAAAGAGTGGAATCTATGTAAGCAGCAAAAGCTACAAGTAGCCTAATTGCTTCAATTCTAGCTACAAGAGCAAAAGTTTCATCAAAATCTATGCCTTCTTCTTGATTGTATCCTTAGATCACCAATCTTACCGTGTTTCTTGTAACTGTTCCATGCTCATCAACCTTATTTCTATACACCCACTTAGTCCCAATCACTATTCTGTCTTTTGGGAGAGGAACTAACTGCTAAATTTTGCTTCTCTCAAACTAATTTAATTTCTCTTGCATGGATATGATCCAGTCAGCATCAAGAAGTGCCTCATTCATCTTCTTTGGTTTAATTTCTAATAGAAATGCCTTGAAAGCACACATGCTCCTCAACCCTGACCTTGTAGTGATCCCAGAAGTGAGATCAATGAGCACATTTTCAATAGGATGAGATCCTTGGTACTTGTATACTTTTGGAATCAATCCTAGTGAGGTACTAGAATCATTGTAATTATTCTGATTTGGGGTGGTTGGTGGTTCAGTTCCCCCTGCCAGTGTGCCTTCAGAATTAGTTCCCCATGTCAGTGTGCCTCCAGATTTTACATCTTCTGCTGATGGACCATGTTGAATAACCTGTTCCTCTGAATCACTTTCTTCCTGCATATTAGTCTTAGCACAAGATTCATCAAATACTACATACACACTTTCTTCAACACAATTAGTTCTGTTGTTTAACACCCTTTATGTCTTGATATAATGTGAATATTCTAGGAAGATTCCCTCATCACTTTTAGCATCAAACTTTCCCAATTAATTTTTCCTATTATTATGAATGAAACATTTACAACCAAATATTCTAAAATGAAAAATATTAGGGTTTTTTCCTTTTAGTAATTCATAGGGAGTCTTTTCTAGAATTGGTCTGATCATGCATCTATTTGTGATATATGCAGCAGTACTGATTGCCTCATCCCAAAGGTTTTTAGCAAGGTTTCCTACCAACATCATTGTTCTAGCAATATCTTCCAAGGTCCTATTTTTTCTTTCTAATACTCCATTTTGTTGAGGTGTTCTGGGAGCAAAGAAATTGTGATCTATACCATTTGACGAATAGAATTCTAAGAACTTTATATTTTCAAATTCTGTACCATGGTCAAATCTCATGAAAATTAGAGAAGTGCTCAGTTTCTTTTCAATTTTCTTGATGAATATAGTAAAGACATCTTCTTTGAAAGCTAGAAACAATGTCTAAGTAAATCTGGAATAATCACCAACAATCATAAAAACATATTCCATCTCTGCTTTGAAGTCTCATTGGTCCACACAGATCCAGATGGATCAAGTCAAGGCACTTGGTTGTACTAACATGGTTCTTTGATTTAAAAGAAGATTTTACCTGCCCCCTTACATAGGCAATAAATATCTTTTCTTCCTTGAACTTGGTTTTGGGAAAACCCAGAACCATATTTTTAGAAGAAAGTATATTTAAATATTTTATACTTGCATGCCCTAGTCTTCTGGGCCAAATGAGGGGATTATTTTCCATAGAACTTAGGCAGGGCAACTTTGTTTCTGGTATTGCCATTATGTCAGCTTTGTACTCATTCTTGTATCTTCTTGTAGTGTGCATAATTTCTTTGGTGTCCATCCTCTTGACTTTGACTCCTGTAGAAGTAAAAACAACTTTGTTACCTATATCACATAGTTGTGATATGCTGAGCATGTTATGCTTTAATACTTCCACAAGGTAGACGTCCTCTAATGCTCTTGATTCAAATGTCCAATTTTACTAATTCCGGTAATGATTCTTTTTTTGCCATCACCAAAAGAAAATTATCCTCTATTTACTTTAGAGAGTGAAAGAAACTTTTTCTTATCACCAGTCATGTGTCTTGAGCAAGCACTGTCTAGGTACCAATGCTTTTTTGCTTTCTTTCACCTTCTCCTGCAAGAAATCAATGGTTAGATTTAGGAACGCAGACAAGCTTAGGTCCTATTTTATGAGTAAATGGATGAATTAAATTTCTTTTAATCTATGTAGGCAACAGGTAATGTGACCCATTTCTGTGACCAATATTAGTTTCTTTTTTCTTGGTCTGAGAGAATTTATTTGCCTGATTTTGACTGCAAAATCTGCTTTTGACAGCCATAGGACATTCGGTAGTTGGATGTCCAAGATTACCACAGATATAGCATAAGTCTTGAGGATCATCAAGGCTTCTATGAAAACATAAACATGCTTTTTCACTATGATTCCTTTCACTCAACTTGTGAACAATTCTTGAAGAATTTGCTCACATGTTTGCTCTTTCAAGATCAAGTTTCAGTTTAGCGTCTTCTTGACTCAATTTATTCACCATGTCTTTTGCATCATTACATTATTGTTTGTACATAACTAATTCAAGTTCAACATTTTCTTGATCCTTACTCATGACCTTTTTTCCATTTTCAGTGAGTGTTAATTTCAAGACTTCAGACTTAAGTTCATTGTTTGAAGAATCAAGTTGTGCAACCCATTTCTTGAGAATGCAGTTTTCTTCCTCAACAGTGTTTTTGCAAGCTTTTAAATGTATGAGGTCAAATTTTAGGCTTGCAAGACTGTTGAACAGCTCATCCCTATCAGAAGTTAATTCTTGAAAATTATCAATTAGAGCACTCATCAAGGAAACAAGTTTTGTTTTAGAAAATAAATCTAATTTTTCTTTAAGTTCGAGTATACTTACCTCAGAAACATCATCTTTTTCCTCTAAGTCTGAATCTCTAATAGCCATGAATGTTGCTTCATCAATTTCATCTTCATCTGAATCAGATCCCTAGGCTTCTATCATTGCATATTCTTCCTTCTCCTGTCTTTTGAATTTTTCTTTCAATTCTCTTTTAGCCCTTTCCTTTCTCCATTCTATATCCCAGACAGGAAAATCCCCGATCTGATAATCAGTCTTAAAACACTTGTAGCATCTATTTGGGTTGTTATTCGAACATTTCTTGCTACTTGTTCCTTTATTCTTTTTAAAGAATTTGTTGAATTTCTTAGTTATGAAGGCAACTTGTTTCTTGTCAAGTTCAATTTCTTCATTACTGTCTGAAGCCTTCAAAGCCAAGATTTTCTCAGGGGCTGTTTGTTCTTTATTTCCATCAATTTCCATTTCATAGTCCTCAGGTTCCCTACTAGTTCATCCAGTGTCATACCTGTGAGATCCTTTGCTTCCCTAATAACAGTTACTTTGATATTCTATTTTGATTTTGGTTGTAGCCTTAACACCTTTTCAACTTGTTCCTCACAGTGATGACTTTTTCCAAGGAAGTCAAGGCAGTAAGCCTTGTCATCATTTCATGCAAGGATTCATTCTCCTCCATCTTAAAGGCTTTATATTCAGTAAAAAGAAGAGCAATCCTGAATTTTCTTACCTGAGAGGTACCCTCATGTGCATTAACCAGAGTATCCCAAATTTGCTTAGCCGTTGTACAGTTTGACATTCTGTTATACTCATCTGGTCTTAGTCCACAGACTAAAATATTTTGAGAGTTAGCATTTTTATTTAATGTCACTAAGTCATCAACAGTAAATTCACTTCTTACCTTCTTGACTTGTTCACCATCAACCAGCTTCATTGGAATAGTAGGACCATCAATGATACTATCCCATAATTCATAGTCTTTCCTTTGAATGAATATTTTCATCCTGGCTTTCCATCAGATAAAGTGAGAACCATCAAAGAGTGGAGGTCTAGTAGTTGACTGAACTTCACTGTGACCAATAGGAGGTGCGGAATTCATCATAGTGATTTTTTCTTAGGTGCGAACCTTCTTTAAGACAACCTGACTTTGATACCACTTGTTAGAGTGTGTACCCTACTAATTTTAGTATTTTTCTCTAATAGTTGTCTATCAGTGAAACAAGTGAGCTAACCTGATTCACGTAAATAAAATATGAAGACAATATTTTTACGTGGAAAACACCCGGCTCAAGAAAGGTGTAAAAAGCCACGACCTGTACCTCTACAGGATTTAACCCTATCTTCACTAAAACTCTTGAGCCTCAATCAATCAGCAAATTACAAGACTTATTGTAAACTAGGAATTTAACTTTTAATTCCTATTTCTACAAGAACACAAATCTTCCCTAGATAAGTGTTCCCAAGTCTTCGATTTTCCTAACTTGAAGACACGATTCCCAACTCAGTTTATATTTCACTGAGAACAGAACTAAGACTCATTACAACTCAAAGAACCGACCAATTACACAAAGTTATGACTTGCTAAGTAAAGGACCAGGTTCTTCTTCAAGCTAGTGAACTGATTTGCTGATTGATTCTTTTCTTGTTAGTGCATAAGTGAAATACTTGAATGTCATTTCTTTTATTTAAGACAACTCCTGATTTTAGTTCTTTAGACGATGCGCTCTTCTTTTTTCAATAGGACTCTATCAGGTAGTTTCACTCCTTGTTGCATTATATCTCCTTGATCGAGTAGGACTCTTACATTTGCTCAATCTTTAAGTGTTTGTATTTATCTATCTTTAAGTGTTTGTATTTATCTACCTTTCAACCTCTTTCCTGCATGTGATAAGTGTTGGGAGCATATCTTGCTTATCCACTCCTAACTTTACGCATTATTTACCTATAGTAGCTGTTGACATCTAATTTTTGCCCTCCATAACTCCGTTTAATTCGGAGTTTCTTC
Organism: Capsicum annuum; assembly: GCF_002878395.1. Taxonomy (NCBI): domain Eukaryota; kingdom Viridiplantae; phylum Streptophyta; class Magnoliopsida; order Solanales; family Solanaceae; genus Capsicum; species Capsicum annuum. Next base: position 249,075,767 of record NC_061111.1, on the reverse strand, counting down.
AATTCTCAAATAAAATTACAACGTTTATCTAATCCAAAATAATGGATTTTCTAAACATTTCCTGGACGTAATTTTGTTATTTTTAAGTAGCGATTGTATATTGTCTTATTGAATTATACGAAATTATACAATTTTGAGGCTTGAATATTGGTTTTACAAATAACGGATTATGATCAAAGCTTATGTTGAAGTAAGCTTATAATGATTAAAATCTTAATTTAATTATAATTTATTCGCAAAAATAATTTATTTGGATGAACAGGATTTCGATTTTATCGGATCAAGAAACTTCAGAATTGAATTGGTTGTTAATTCATTTCAAATGATGTTTTGATTTAGTCAATTTATTAAATTAGGCCTTTATTGAAATTAATTTGACCATAATTGTAATATAATTGGTCAATTTAATTTGAATTAGGCTAAGATTTAAATATGATTGTCTAAACTCTTCATTCGTTGGCTATTTGATAAATAGCCTAAATCCCTATATGACCAAATCCCTAATCTACCCACTATAACCCAACAATATATCAATTTCGGCCCAACAGCTAGATGCCCAGCAACCCCATTTCTTATTTTAAAAACAATCAGCCGAAAACCAATCCAATATCACCCCAACCAACACCCCTAACCCGGCCCATAGCAATAATCCCCTTTATCCCCTCTTCTTCACAAAAACACTCGATATTCAGCATCAATAACAGCAACCATTCAATCCAAAATCCAAACCCTTCTCGACCAGCCCCGAGTCGACCCGCAATTAGCTCACCTTTATCCTCTTTGCACGTCCTACACAATGTTGTACCATGGACGATCAGAGAAGCTTCTAGAAAAGCGTGAGTTGGCTCATCTAACATCTATATTCTTTATATTTTGGGATAATGGTACGGATTAGGTACATATTTGGCAATTTTTCATTGGGTCTGGGAAAGAATTCGTTTCTCCCATTTCTATTAGTCCACCAGACCCAATTTTAGGCGGACTGAGGATAAAAATGGAGCTGGAGAGGGGGAATTCAAAATTCAAATATGCTATTTTCGAAAATCCCAGGAATGCCCTCAATCCCTTCTATAAAAGAGCTCACAGAGAGCTGGGAAAGGGATTGAGATTGGAGGTTTAGGTTTCTTTCTGAGAAATTTTGGGGAATTTGTCTTCTTTCTTTCAGGGGCTCTCTTCTCTTTTGAGGGGTGAAAGGGTCGAAAGCGACTTTGTGTCTACTAATCGTCTACCTTGAGTACAGGTACATGTAGAAAGCAAGGCGCTAACAAATGAAGTCAGGAAAAATTAATTTAAAATTTGCCAAGAGAGCCATTGCATATCATTACCGCAAGGGCCATTGTATATCATTGCTGCAAGGGCCATTGCATATCATTGCCGCAAGGGCCATTACATATCATTACCGCAAGGGTCATTACACATCATTGCCGTAAGGGCCATCACATATCATTGCCGCAAGGGCTATTACATATCATTGCCTAGAGGGCCATATCATACCATCGCCCAAGAAGGCTATTCATATATCTATTGAAACGTAAGACACAACGCTGGCATCGAGGATATCATCAACATTCATATATCTGTTGACACGTGAGACACAATGCTGGCGTTGAGGATATCATCAACAATATATCTGTTGACATGCAAGATACAACACTGGCGTCGAGGATATCATCATCATTAAATATCTGTTGATGCACTAGACACAATGCTGGCATCGAGGATATCATCAGTATTCAATATATCTGTTGACACGCAATACACAACGCTGGCATCGAGGATATTATCATCATTTTATATCTGTTGACATGCAAGACATAAACGCTGGCGTCGACGATATCTCATCATTTTACGAATCAGCATCTAAATGCATCAAGAGCACACAATTTAAAGGGACGCCTTTAAGTCGCTATCTAAGGATGAATGATATATAAGATTTCCTAGAAATTAACAATTTGAGGGTCATTTATAAGTCATATTATTTAAAATAAGATAGTGTGTAAGATCATCTATGAGTTGATAGCATGTAGGTCATCCGTAAGCCACAATAATATCCAAACTGGATAGTGTGCAAGATCACCCAAAAATTGATAGTTCAAAGGTTATCCGTAAGTCGCAACTAAATCCTTACCAGAGAATATGCAAGATTATCAAATTGATATGTCCAAGGGTTTTCTATAAGCCGCGTCATATCCAAGATCGATTATGTGCAGGATTACCCAAAGACTAACAATCTAAGAGATTATCTATAATTCATATTGTATCCAAGGTCGGATGATATGCAGGAACACCTGAAATCTAGCGATTGGAGGGATATCGGTAAGTCATCTCTTATCCAAATTCGGATAATGTGCAGGATTACCTAAAATCTAACAATTCAAAGGATATCTATAAGTCACCTCGTATCCAACGTCAAATAGTGCGCAAGATTATCCAAAGATTTATAATTTAAGGAAAATTTAAAAATCGATCATCGTCTATAACCGGAGAGTTTATCATTCCACATACAACAAGTGATATAGGTAACCAAAAGGGTTGCCACATCAGCACAAGATTATACGATTGTAGGGACCGTTCTGCATAAAGTATCGCTGGTGTCCAAAAGGGCCACCCCACTTTAAAGACATATTCAACCAAAAAATGTCATAATTATACAACAAACAAGAGGGTTGTTGTGTTTGTTATCACCGGTTATTTCATTCCAAACAGGTACAGGAAGAGATGACTCCATTTTTCAAGCCACAACTCACGTGGAGATATGGAAAAAGACTACATACCTCTTTCGTGAATTATGTTTAACACTAACACTTTTTTCTTGAAGCATTGTCGAGAGCATCCAAGAGGATGAAAATCTCAAATCAAAATCACAAGTGCGGATGACTTCAAATAGGACGCAGCACAACGTGGAACTCTTTCTTAGTAGCAAAAGGGGACATAGTTTGGAGAGGGATGTCAAACTCTCTCTACGCGAGCTAAATTTTGATCACCACCACCATCTATCCACACCTCTATTAGAAGGAATGTGGGTATTTTTGGATATTCTGGTCTCAGCTTCACCTTCGGGATATTTCTAAACTCATGCCGAAGGTAACCTTCTCTTTCTTTCAAATTCGAGTGATAAGACTCCTAGAGTTTTGGAAATTATGCCCATGTAAATTTTTACCTATAGATGTGAAGAGTTCCACGTTCATGGTTAAGAGGTTACAAGTCTCTTTTCCGTAACTCAATCAACTTGTCACTCATCTTGAGCCAAAGATCGTCTGAAATAAAAGACTATCTTTTTTACCGATTGAGCCAAACTACAAGCAGTCTGATTCCCTGAGTCCTGGGGATATGTAGGCTGGGCTTTATGTAGAAAAATTGACTGCATTCCAACCTCCCCCAAATCCCTTTATTCCCCAGCTTCTCGATTTAACCAAAAACTCTAAAACCGTGATAGTTGGTGAATTTTCTTGAAAATCATACTTAAAATCAAGCTTCATGAACTACAAATGATCTGAATTCTCATGTAAACTGAGATATGTAGGAAGCCTGATACTGAGGTCCGGCCATAGCTCCATAAAATCATGCAAAAACCAACCCCTTTTCAAATATGAATTTGTGGTCGGACAAAAATTAAGAGTGTCAACCTCTCTTTGCCTAGGGTTACTTGCATCCACCCTACCCAAAGGGAGGGGGCAGTTGTGGACATCTAATTTTTTTCATCCATAACTCAGTTTAATTTGGAGTTTCTTCGATTCTCAAATAAAATTACAACGTTTATCTTATCCGAAATAAAGGATTTTCAAAGCATTTTCTGGACTTGTCATTTTTAAGTAGCGATTGTATATTGTCGTATTGAATTATACGAAATTATTCAATTTTGACGCTTCAATATTGGTTTTACAAATAGCGGATTATAATCAACGCTTACGTTGAAGTAAGCTTATAATGATTAAAATATTAATTTAATTATAATTTATTTGACAAAATAATTTATTTGGATGAACAGGAGTTCGATTTTATCGGATCAAGAAACTTCAGAATTGAATTGGTTGTTAATTCATTTCAAATGACGTTTTGATTTAGTCAATTTATTAAATTAGACCTTTATTGAAATTAATTTGACCATAATTGTAATATAATTGGTCAATTTAATTTGAATTAGGCTAAGATTTAAATATAATTGTCTAAACTCTTCATTCATTGGCTATTTGATAAATAGCCTAAATCCCTATATGACCAAATCCCTAATCTACCCACTATAACCCAACAACATTTCAATTTCGGCCCAACAGCTAGATGCCCAGCAACCCATTTCTTATTTTAAAAACCATCAGCCCAAAACCAATCCAATATTAGCCCAACCAAAACCCCTAACCCGACCCACATCAATAATCCCCTTTATCCCCTCTTCTTCACAAAAATAGCTGATATTTAACATCAACAACAGCAACCAGTCAATCCAAAATTCGAACCCTTCTCGACCAACCCCGAGTCGACCCGTAACTAACTCACCTTTATCCTCTTCGTGTGGTCTACCCGATGTTGTACCATGGAAGATCCGAGAAACTTCTAGAAAAGCATGAGTTGGCTCGTCTAACATCTATATTCTTCATATTTCGGGATAATGGTACGGATTAGGTACATATCTGGCAATTTTTCATTGGGTCTGGGAAAGAATTTGTTTCTCCCATTTCTATTAGTCCACCAGACCCAATTTTAGATGGATTGAGGATAAAAATAGAGTTGAGGGGGGGAATTAAAAATTCAAATGGGCTATTTTCAGAAATCCCAGGAATGCCCTCAATCCCTTCTATGAAAGAGCTCACAGAGAGCCAGGAAAGGGATTGAGATTGGAGGGTTAGGTTTCTTTCGGAGAAATTTTAGGGAATTTGTCTTCATTCTTTCAGGGGCTCTCTTCTCTTTTGAAGGGGGAAGGGGTCGAAACTTTGAGGTGGAAGATAAGAGTCGTAAGAGACGAGGTTTTTTTTTTTTGAAATTTGGGTTGGGAACTCCGAAATCAAAGAGTGTTTTTTGCGAAAATCTTCTCATCCGTTCTTTCTGGGAAGCTAGCCGATCAACTGAAAGTTTCCAAGTCGACAACATCCACTCCCAGTGGTGAAATTTTCCTGATAGCTCGAGTCCCTTTTGCTGCATCAAAATAGGGGGTCCGAAAGTTCCTAGGTTCGAATATTTGAGAGGAAATTTCTTCTAAGAAAGAGGTAAACATATTTTGCCCTTTTAATTTTATCTATCGTTTTCTCATTCGTCTTGCCCTTCATACTAATCGTTTCTTGCTTTAATAATATTTTAGCAATAATGTTGCTTAGGTTGTTTTGCTGTAGAGAGCTTCGGAGGTTACAGGATTATGTAATTGTTATATTACTTTCGTTGAGGTAATACCCTTGCATAGTTGTCTAGATTACTATTTAGTCTCTGTAGTCATTGATTTAACCCTTTTTGTTCATCTGTGATCTCATTATTCATGGTAACACATTATACTCATAATTGTTTGGTTAAATTTCAACTTGTAAATAGGGGA